>NC_059284.1:7517749-7527749 GCF_017591435.1 Portunus trituberculatus
AGACCCAAGACGTGAGTGAGGTCATGTTTCTCCCCCCTTCCCCTCACCTGCACCATCTCACCTGTCTCCCTCCCTGTGCCCCTCCCCTCTCCCCCCTCCCCTGCCATGCAAGGTAGGAAAACACGTGCCATTAATTAAGGGGAAAGGTAAAGAGGTAGTGAGTAGCGGGGAAAAGCTATGAAGAACAAACAAACAGTAGTGCAAATGTCTCTCTCTCTCTCTCTCTCTCTCTCTCTCTCTCTCTCTCTCTCTCTAGTCAGGCGGAGAAAGGTACAAAGGATATATTTTAATTGGTTCTTTTTATTGGACCTTTCATATGTTAGTGATGATTGAAGAATGTGGAGGAGGAGGAGGAGGAGGAGGAGGAGGAGTAAAAATTAATAGCAAACATGATAACACGAAGCGCATCAAAATCTTTCACTATGAAATATAAAACTTTCAGCATGACTTACATCACTAAATATGGCACAAGAAACCCAAGATGCTGCTGTTTGGACTTCCTTTGTGTTCCCTTTTACTCCTCCTCCTTTTCCTCCTTTTCTACCACTTATTTTACCTCTTTCCTTTTTCTTCTTCCTCCTCCTCCTCCTCCTCCTCCTCTTCCTTCTTCAGAGTATTCCTTTGTATTTCTCCTTTTCATTTTCCTCTTTCTTCACCTCCTTTTCTACTACCTCCTCCTCCTCCTCCTTGTATTCTTCCTTCTCATTTTCCTCTTTTTCCACCTTCTTTTCTACCTCCTCCGTCCTTCCTCCTCCTCCTCCTCCTTATATTCCTCCTTTTTCATTTTCCTCTTTTTCCACCTCCTTTCCTACCTCCTCCCTCCTTCCTTCCTCCTCCTCTTCCTCCTCCTTCAGTTATATCGTCAGTGGGAGACAAGGGGCCGAGGTGCCAAAGAGAGCCTCGAGATTACACAGTGCCATACGCGGCGGCAGGGCCAGAGGAGTGCCAAAGAAGGCCGGAGTGTTGGAGGGAGCAGAGCCATATAGGGAACACACGATTGGTCAGTCACACTCGCTAGCTCTCCTCCTAATGGCTCTTTTTTTTACGAGCTGAGGCCTAAGTATTCTCGCCCTTATGATATAGATACGTAGGGGTGTTAATGGGACTTTACACCCTCAGTACAGAATCCAAGGTATTTTTACCCTTATATCCAGCTGGCTTTAGGGTGATAATGCCTCTAGTGGGTGTTTAAGTACTCCAGTTCTTATGGTGGCGTGGTATAGAGGTGGTAATGGCTTCATGTTGTGTTATAGGCTCAGTGCAAAGGTTCAGGACTGTAGCCTCTGTGATGGAGCAGCCACGCCCCCGCAGCCACTAGCCTTCCTTATGTTAGCTTCGTCTGCTTCGCCGTCAGGAGGAAAATTAATGAAACTTAAGCTTACAGACACACACACTTACTGCTTATCATACCTCTTACTTTTCCCTTCCACCTAATCTCTCTCTCTCTCTCTCTCTCTCTCTCTCTCTCTCTCTCTCTCTCTCTCTCTCTCTCTCTCTCTCTCTCTCTCTCTCTCTCTCTCTCTCTCTCTCTCTCTCTCTCTCTCTCTCTCTCATCAATCACACACAGATGCTTCACCCAGTCATATATTTCTTTATCTTTTTATTTATTCTTTTTTTTCCCCAGCAATCCTTCACCACCTTTCCGTCACGACCTGATACCAATGGGAAAAAGAGACGCAGGCGGGAAAATAAAGGAACAGTGGTGAAAAAGCCTCACCTGCACATCAAGACAAAGGGAAAACAATCAAACAGTGACACGCGAACACCTGTAAACACGCCGCCAGATGGAAAGGTACAAAAAATTATTAAAAAAAGTCATATCTTCAATACACACACACACACACACACACACACACACACACACACACACACACACACACACACACACACACACACAAACATACCTACATGCATTCAGATATACAGACACTTTTTACAGACAGACAGACAGACAGACACCGGTATAAGCAGTAGAACACGCAAACACACAAATGGATAGACAAAAGTATATACAGACATACAGAAAGACAGACAGAGGTAAGATACATACAAACAGACAAACAGACAGACAGACACAGGTATTAGCAGTCGAAAACGCAGATAGACACATGGATAGACAGACAGACAAAGATAGGATATATTCAAACAAACAGACAGACAGATAGACAGACAGATAAACAAACACTGGTACTACACATAAAGACAGTGACCACGAGGGTGTCTCCGCCAGAAGCTATCATAACAACTAGCAAATCCAAGCCCGGCCATTTGATAAGCCTATTAATTCCTGTACTACTACCACCACCACCGTCACCACCACCACCACCACTACCACCACCACCACCATCACCACTACTCAGCCTGGATACACGACAAAAGCTCTCCACCCCTCCTCCTCCCACCTCGATGTCCTCTTGTACTCCTGCGTCCTCCAGCTTCTCTCGCTTCACTGTCCTCCCGCTATCTCCAAGTCCTATTCTTCCACCGTCTGCAGGTCTTCCTGTTCCTATGTCCTCCCGTCTCGGTCCTTTCGTCCACTGCTTCTCTAGTCCCAAGATCCTCCCGTTCTCTACTTCACAGGTCTTCCCGTCCACAGTACCCTCCCGTCCACAGCTCCTCCCGTCTTCCATGTCCTCCCGCTCCCCAGCACCTCTCAGCGATGCACGCGGCACCAGTCCTCTCGCCTCCGTAGTGAATTATGCAGCGGCTCCTCCCGGTGTAGTGACGGACAATTAAACGCTTTGTGCCGAGCTGTGGTGCTGACGCCTTTTCACAGCACGGCCCGGAAAATACAGCCTCACTTTGTCTCTCTCGTAAAAAAGATTCATGAGCCGCCACTTCCTCAAAGGTTCAGCGATTTATCTCCCCCGCTTCGTAAGGTTAAGTTTATTTATGTTCTTTTGTACTTTCGTTCATAACAGAGTGAGAATTGTGGGTGTTTTTTGGTGCAGACTATTGGTTAATACTCGTAAGTGTGGCGTGTGGAGGTGAGTCACGCTAGATACAGTAGCTAATGATAAAACTTGTCCCTGTATTAAAAAACGCTTTACTCTCTCACCACGACTCCTTAAAGGTCACAGACACGACTTTATCCATTCCCATTACTATTTCTCCGGCTAATAATGTAGAAATATCATCAACACATCACTAAACCCATATAAAACACCATTGAAAACCCTTGCAACTTCAGGTAAAGGCTTTGGAAAGTGGTGGTGATACGCAGAGGTGCTGGAGAATGTGGTCATCGGCTCCCTCGCAGGCCTCGGGGTGGTGCAGGGGACGCATTAAGGGATCCCCAGCGTCAAAACAGCCGCCAGGTGCCCGTCAACTCAGTGTTTTATGCGCGCCTAAACTTTTTCTTGATATTTTACGGCCGCCAGTTGCTACGCTCGGCCTTCTGTCTCCCTGGCGCGGGGTGGAGCATCGCGCTGGTGTAGTACTGTTTGTTGCACTTTTGTTGTTGTTACGGCACGAAAACAAGAACTTCTACAACCACCACAAGTATTACTATCACTCTTACTGTATATACCTTATGCTTTAAGTTATCTATTATTCCGATTATATTATAGTAATTCTTAGTGCAGGAAAACAACAGCACCACCGCCACAAATAAGAAAAAAATAATAACAGCAATTTGTTTAACGATTACCACTATTGTTCACCTCTAAACCAGTATCTCTCTTATCTAGGGTCTGTATACCCATGTTTATTTTACATTACACGAGATGCTGTGAAGGAAAACACACCGCCTGATCTCAGTTGACCTTTTACGCCATGCATTTTTTTCAGGGCGTCTTATTCTTAGCCCGGACGTGAACGGCTAAAAGCAGCAATGACTGACTGGCCACTCACAGGCACTTCCTTCACTGCCTCGTGGTCGCTGCCCTGCCCCGCCACGCCGCCAAGACTGATGGCAAGGAGCAGGTGCTTGTGCGCTCTCCGACTGCCACTCACGCAAGAGTTACGAGCAAGTAAGAGCAAGAGTGCCCGCGTGTGTAATAACATATGACACACACACGCACACTTACACACTCACACACATGCAGACCAGACCCCGAGGCACTCAAAACCTTTAAAAACTGCTGTCAGATCCATTATCTTGCGGCGCCGGTCCGTGTGTGTCTCCCTAACCACTATTGACACTTCGCATAACTTTATCTAAGGTTTAATTAGCGGCTCAGCAAAGGTAAACGTATTGGAATGAGGGAAAGATGGATAGGTGAGGTAAGCCAGGGAGGGATCAGGGGGACGCAGTGTGTTTGAGGGTAAAGAGTGAGGGAAGGGTGGAGGGTGAGGCAAAGGAAGGAGGGTGCATGGAAAAGGTGTCATTATGTAGTGAGCTTTTAAAGTCGAGAATCCTTAGAAATGACCCGAGTTTTGAGATGGTGACGCTAGGAAGGGAAGGGAGGGAGGTAGGAAGGACGGAAAGAAGGAGGAAAGGAAGCAGTCGAGAAAGGGAAGAATGGAAGGGAAACAGACATGAAGGAAGATAAGTAGGAAGGAGAGAAGGAAGAAGTGAAATGAGACAACATAAGAAGGACAGGGAAGGAGGAATGAAAGAACAACGAGGAGGAGGAGAAGGAGGAGTAGGAGGAGGAGGAGGAGGAGGAGGAGGAGGAGGAGGAAAGAGGGAGAGAGAGTAATAGAAGTGAGACAGGGAACCAACCTCACCCCATACACACACACACACACACATGACCACGTCCCCTACACTCCATCTGTTATAATTAGGGGCCGGGGAAAGACACACACACACACACACACACACACACACACACACACACACACACACACACACAAAAGACGCAAAACCAACACAACTGGAGATGTTCAAATAAAGGGCGTGTCTTGACTGAGTAACGACCTGCAACACACGAAGAAGGCGCTGCTGTGTCTCCTGCTGCGTCTAATACCTCTCTCTCTCTCTCTCTCTCTCTCTCTCTCTCTCTCTCTCTCTCTCTCATCGTGTTCTATTTATATCATGAGGGGAAACTCTCTTCATCTCTCCTCTTTTAACCTTTTTTATGCTTTTTCTTCATTTTCTTTCTTTTTTGTCTATAAATTATCATCTGTTCACCTTCTTTTTATCATTTTTGGTTCTCTTTTTCGTTTTCTTCTCTTAACCAATCCAGGGTTAAATTTTCTACTTCTTTCTCTTCTTCCTCTTTGCTTCCTCCTCCTCCTCCTCCTCCTCCTCTATCATTCACCTCAGCTCTCTTTTACCTCTCCTTAGCTCACTTTCACCGTATCTCTCTCTCTCTCTCTCTCTCTCTCTCTCTCTCTCTCTCTCTCTCTCTCTCTCTCTCTCTCTCTCTCTCTCTCTCCATACGCCTTTTATCTCACCTATGCCCTAGATAAATCACTACTCTCTCTCTCTCTCTCTCTCTCTCTCTCTCTCTCTCTCTCTCTTTCTCTCTTTGTTTCTTCGTTTCTTGCCTTTGTTTGTTTATTTCTTATTTCCTTCCCTTCCCCTCTGTGGCTTTTTTTTCTCCGTTATCAGTTTCTATTTACTTTTTTTTATTCCTTTCCTTCCGTCCATGTCTTCTTTCTTCTATTTCTTCTTTTGTTTCTACTTCTGTTCGTATTTTCTTTATTCTATTTGATTATTTATTTCCCTCTTTTTAAATTACGAATCTTAAGGTTATCTCTCTCTCTCTCTCTCTCTCTCTCTCTCTCTCTCTCTCTCTCTCTCTCTCTCTCTCTCTCTCTCTCTCCTTCCCCTTCCTTCTTATCAACGTTCGCTTCCCTCTTCTTCCTCCTCTTCCCTTTTTATTTATGCTTCTTCGAATAAACAATCTCTCTCTCTCTCTCTCTCTCTCTCTCTCTCTCTCTCTCTCTCTCTCTCTCTCTCTCTCTCCCCAAAACGTTAAGTACTTCCATATTTCCTCCCAGTTCATTACGTGAGTCTTGATTTTCCTTTCCCTTCATTCTCACTTCCGTAACATCTGTGCCTCCTCTTCCTCCTCCTCCTCCTCCTCCTCCTCCTCCTCCTCCTCCTCCTCCTCCTCCTCCTCCTCCTCCTCCTCCTCCTCCTCCTCCTCCTCCTCCTCCTCCTCCTCCTCCTCCCCTGGCATCTCCCTTTTCGTGTCTATTCTAGCCACGCTCCCTCCCTTCTGCTGTGGTTGCCTGTTCGTAAGTTTCTTTTTTTTTAAGCCTTTTCTATGTTACTGTTTTTAATTTATTTTTTTTATTACATGTTGTTTTGTTAAGTCTAATGATTGTTTTGGCCTATATCAGCTGTGCACTGTTGTTGTTGTTGTTGTTGTTGATGATGATGTTGTTGTTGTTGTTGTTGTTGTTGTTGTTGTGGTTTTGAAATTGATTTGAATAGGTTTGAACAAAGCGATTAAGTGGAAGAGAGAGAGAAAACGGGTGTGTGAAATAGAACAAACAAGTATTCTGCTGTGTAGTGACTGAAGTGGTGTTACAACATTAGGACGACGGTGATAGCAACAATTTGAACTGTGTCGAAAGTAAGATCTCGTGTGTGTGTGTGTGTGTGTGTGTGTGTGTGTGTGTGTGTGTGTGTGTGTGTGTGTGTGTGTGTGTGTGTGTGTGTGTGTGTGTGTGTGTGTGTGTGTGTGTGTGTGTGTGTGTGTGTGTCACATTTTCGAACACTAAATTAATATACGTGAAATTAGAGAAAATGTTTTATCTCACAGCAATAATCATGTAGACATTTAAACAAAATACAGAACTCAATGCATGGAAAGAAAAATATAGATAAGATAAGTATCATTAATTAACAGAGATAAGAAAAATAACACACATAAAAAAAGGAAGCAGAAAAGGAAGCAATACTAGATTAACACGCAAACAAAATATCACCTGTAGAAATCACACAAGAAAAATAAAACAACAAAAACAACAGTCAACCTTCAATACATCACCACTTTCTCAACACCGCATCACTCCAACACACCTGAAAAGAGAGAAAAAAATAACACCACTCCAACACAAAAAATCAACACCACATAACCCACACCACATAAATTCCTGTTTTGGGCCGCCAGGGTACAGAAAAAAATCAGAGCATCATATAAACACGAGTAGAGAATGAGGAAGACGAGGCGAAGGTGCGAAAGACACGAGGGAGGAAGGTGTTGAAAGTACATTGGCAGAGGAGAGGAGGGAGAGGTAATGGGCAGGAGAGATACGAGAGGAGAGGTGTGAGAGAGAGACGTGAATGAGATGTAAGGAGGATGAGAGAGGAGTGTCGGAGATAAAGGTGTGTTTGACAGAGATAAGGGAAGAGAGGGGATGAGTTTGAATGAGGGAGAGATGAGCTATGACAGATGCGAGGGAAGGGGTGAAGGAGGTGTGACAAGGGGTGAAGGAGGGAAGCTGACAGGGATGAATGGGGGAATGACAGAACGGGGAGTGAGGAATGACGAAGGAAAAGGGAGGAACGAGTGGAGAAGCGGAGGAAACTGGTGAATGAGTGGGAAATGTAGATAAATCAAACCAAAATGACTGACATAACAACGGAGAGAAAGGAAAGACGAAGAGAAAGAGAAAGGAAGAGAAAACTTTTACATGACAGA
Source organism: Portunus trituberculatus (assembly GCF_017591435.1). Classification (NCBI taxonomy): domain Eukaryota; kingdom Metazoa; phylum Arthropoda; class Malacostraca; order Decapoda; family Portunidae; genus Portunus; species Portunus trituberculatus. The sequence goes on from NC_059284.1 coordinate 7,525,294, forward strand.
AAAACATAAGAAAAACCGAATTTATAGACTTACCCCTTCAGTACTGAGACGCATTTCTACCTTGAGACAATTTTATTTACATTAGGAAGGGTCTATGGAAGTCAGAAGATTAATAACCAATCTTAATCATTTTAATCCCCACATAAATATCTGACGCTGTATAAAATCACTAAATAGTAAGCAGAATGAGTAAGAAAACGTGTCATGGTACTGAAGATATTAAAGAGGAAAATAAAAAGAATAGAGAGAAGAGATGCAGAGAAAGAGAGAGAGGGAGAAACAGAAGGCATGGTAGAAGAAGGGAATAGGGTGAAGAAAGGAAGGTGACGAAGCACATTTAACACCATAACTATATCACCACTCCACTTTACTAAACAACTTGTAAACATAAGAAAAAACACGAACAAACAGCACTTCCACAACCAAACATACCGACGACAATGACCTCTTGCTGGCTCAGTGGCGCGGTGCCTGGCTGTCTGCTGCACCCTAGACAGCCACGGTTCGATTACCAGACACACACTAGTGACCACAAAGCTGATGCCCCTCGCCATAACCTCCTCCTTCCTCCAGTTTTTATTGACGTAAACACCCCGCGCATCTGGAGGTGTTCCCCGTGCCAGGAGTGACTCGCGGCGAACTGGGGTAGGTTGGGGTGTCTGTCTGCTACGGCCACACATACGCCCCTACGCCTTCTCTCACCCTCTCTCCCTCTCTCCCTCACTCCACCCACTCAATAAAGGCTACTGTGACCAAAACGCGGACCACCTACGATGCTAGATGCCTTCCCCCCACACCCCTTCAAGACCACTGCTGCGTCCCCCTGCACTGTGCCCCTACCAATACCCCTGCCCTGTACCCCTACCAGTGCCCTATCTATGCCTCCCTGCCATATCATTCCTCCCTTACGGTCCAATTTGTTACTCCTTGCCTCTATGCCCCAAATTCCTCACTCCACCCCACTCCACTCCACTCCACTTTTCGTCACGGTACAATCTTTTCCACCCACATGTTCTTCCCAGTCTGGCTAAAAACTTCATTGCCAGCACGTCACCCCGTCTGTCGAGTTGTGTTTTATGGCGTAACTTTGAACATTCGTGCGTTCTTGTTATTGTAATGAGCGAAGGGAAGGTGATGGAGGGAGGGAAGGGGAAGGAAGGGGGAAGGTGAAGGATGGAGAGATGAAAGACGACGCAAGACAGAATGAAGGAGCAGCAGTCAAGTGGAAGGAAGGAGTTACAGTAACAGGAGAGGGAAGGAGATAACGGAGGGAAGGAAGGAATGAAGGAAGTACAGGTGAGAGAGAGAGAGAGAGAGAGAGAGAGAGAGAGAGAGAGAGAGAGAGAGAGAGAGAGACTGGGTACGCAAACTATAACATTACTGGGTGCACGCCAACTCTCTCTCTCTCTCTCTCTCTCTCTCTCTCTCTCTCTCTCTCTCTCTCTCTCTCTCTCTCTCTCTTGAAACACCTGCAGCAGACCACCTTGGAGGAACACATTGGGGCGGGGGGCTGAGAAAACGGAGAAGGTAGGAGCGGGCGAGAGTGGGCGGGAGTGGGTGGAGGCAGTACAATAGAAGGATCATGTTACCAGTACCCAGTTACCAGCACCCCTTTACCCCCTTACCAGTACTGATGTCACCTGCTTCACCTGTCTAGCTAGGGGTAGTCCAAGCAGCAGGAGGGCGAGGAAGACAAAGGTAAGGTGGACTGTATCTCTCAGGAATAGACAGGTTAATTAGGAAGGTGTCACGTAGGAAGATGAGTGTGTTATTGATTAAAAATTATGAAAAAGTGTGATATTTTATTGGTTTTAAAGAATTAGAGAGGATGAATTGTTGTTGTTGTTGTTGTTGTTGTTGGTGGTGGTGGTGGTGGTGGTGGTGATGGTGGTGGTGGTGGTGGTGGTTAGAGTGAAAGGGTATATATTGTTTTATCTTAATTCTTCTTGTTCATATTTTCTTCTAATCTCTGTTATTATTGTCATTTCTCTTTCTTTTCCTCCGTTTTACAGAAGCATATTCCCCTCACATCGATCTTACTGTCTATCTATATATCTTATCTTTTTTGTTTCCCTAGTTTTTCTCTTAATCTCTTCTTTACTCACAACCTCCCTTGCTCCTCACCCATCTTCACTTCATCACCCTCCCTTACTCCCTTCCTTCTTCCTCAAAAACTTCTCCTTATTACTTTTACTAATCTTCCTCTTTCTTTTTTCTTCAGTAAGCCTTTCTCCTCCTCCTCCTCCTCCTCCTCCTCCTCCTCCTCCTCCTCCTCCTCCTCCTCCTCCTCCTCCTCCTCCTCCTCCTCCTGCTTCTAATATTACTAACCTTCACCGACCTAACCCACCAAACAGCATTGTCAGCGGATTTCAAAGGAGAAGGCGGAGGAGGAGAAGGAGTGAGGTGGATGGAGGAAAGGGCGAGGAGTGAGTGGGAGAGGAGGAGAGGTGGAGGTC
>NC_059284.1:7532749-7562749 GCF_017591435.1 Portunus trituberculatus
CAACTAGCTAAATAAACACACCAATAAACAGATCAATACAAACACGCTGGCTAATGAATGGACAAAAGACGCAGAAGACGCAGTGTGTGTTGGTAAACTTAGTCACTCAAGTTTATTATCCTTGTTGCCTCCTGTGATAAGCGGAGGTCCCCTGGGAGGCAAAGACTGGGAGGAGGAGGAGAAAGAAGAGGAGGAAGAAGAAGAGCAGGAGTAGATCCACCCATCTCATCTCGTCACATTTCCCTTGAGATACGAAAGAAGAAGAGAAGGAAGAGAGAGGAAAAGAAGTAATCTAACTTAACCTACTGTGACCTAACCTAAAGTAACCTACCCTAACCTAACATAACCTACCCAAACGTTACCTAATCTAACCTAACCTAACGTAACCAAACCCAACCACACTCAACCAAACCTAGCAAAACACTACGAAATGTTTGCTAATACGGAACTCACACTCTATACATCACTGCTTACGTTCCGCTACGTCCACCCATCGGCAGCTGTAACGATGAACAGCTGTGTGGCGAGGGTTGGTGTGTTGGGGCGCCGAGGAGAGGCAGGGCAAGGGGCCACGCACTTTGAGACTTTGAGGCCCCAGGTAGAAAGGAGGATAAGGGAGGAAGAAGGTAAAGAGAGGAATGAAGATAGAAGTGACAGAAGTGACTGAAAGGGGCGATGTTCGTGAGAGAGAGAGAGAGAGAGAGAGAGAGAGAGAGAGAGAGAGAGAGAGAGAGAGAGAGAGAGAGAGAGAGAGAGAGAGAGAGAGAGAGAGTACAAGAAAGGAAAAAATAAAGCTAGAGAAAATCGTGTCTTAGTGAATTGAAGTGAGAGAATTTTGAGAGAAAGAGAAAAGTGAGAAAAAAAGGAGAAAAAGGAAGAAAATGGAGGAAAAAGGGAGGACAAAGAGAGAGCAATAGCAAAGAGCGGTCAGGTCAGGTCACTCTCACAGCTATATGAGTGACCTGACTATCAATTACAGGGCCGCTCTCACCGGAAGTGGCCTCTTACCCCCACTCACTCGTCAAAATTAACCAGTTATTTCCACTCTCACTCCTCTCCCTCTCACCCATTATCACCATTCTCTTCACCATCATTATTTCTACCCCCATTAATCACTAACATTAATTCTATCATCACCAGTGTATTTAATTCTCACCATCACTATCACCACCATCACTTTCACTATCTCTCATCACCATCATTATTTCTATCATCACCAGTGCATTTAATTCTAGCTGTCACTATCACCAGTATTGTTTAACCTATCAATATCACCATCACTATTATCACCATCAGCGTCACCACCTTCACTATCACCATTTCCCTTCACCATCATTACTTTTATCACCAGTATATTCATTTCTCACTATCACCATCACCAATATGGCTTAACCTACCACCCCTATCATCACCATCACTGTCACCACCATCACTATCACCATTTATCTTCACCATCATTATTTCTATCACCAGTGCATTTCATTCTTACTATCACCATCACCAATATTGCTTAACCTACCACTACTATCACTGTCATCACCATCACTATCTCACTATCTTCCCTCCCTCCCTTTAATTAATTACCTGTTTAAATTTCTCCATCAAATTTACCTGTGCAGGAGTTCTATACCTTTCCTCATTAAGTTTTTTTTTTATTTCATGCCTTCCATCTTTTTTTCTATTTTTTCTTAATTTCAAATTGCATATCTACTCTCTCTCTCTCTCTCTCTCTCTCTCTCTCTCTCTCTCTCTCTCTCTCTCTCTCTCTCTCTCTCTCTCTCTCTCTCTCTCTCTCTCTCTCTCTCTCTCTCTCTCTCTCTCTCTCTCTCTCTCTCTCTCTCTCTCTCTCTCTCTCTCTCTCTCTCTCTCTCTCTCTCTCTCTCTCTCTCTCTCTCTCTCTGTCCGTATTCTTTTCCCTCCTAACTTTTACAGGGATTTTATTTTCTCTCTCCCTGTCACTCTTCCCTCCTCTTCCACGTTTCCCTCACTTCCCTCCCCTTTCCTCCACTCTCCTCCCCTCACTTCCCCTCACTTCCCCTCCCTCGGGTCACGGCATCTCCCTTAACTACCGTTTCCCCTCGGACCTTCTAATCTTCTTAATCTGAGGCTCCTGCTCCCTCACCACGCTGTTATCTCCTCCTCCTCCACCTCCTCCTCCTCCTCCTTCTCCTATTCCTCCGCCTCCTTCTCCTTCTTCTCCTCTTCCTTTTCCTTTCCCTATATTATGTTATCACGTTCTTCCCTTTCCTCATTTCCATTTTCGTTTCATGTTTTTTTCCAGTTTTTTACTTCCTTTTTTCATCTTTGGTTCAATTTTTATTCGCTTTTATTTATTTTTTTTTTTAGTTTTTCTGTCTTTCGTATTCCATTTTCACTCACTTTTCGGTCTAATTCTTGTATTTTATTTGCTTTATTATGGTTCCCCACTTGAATTTATAGTTCTAACAATACTATGCTACAAAATACAGTGTTTCTGATTCATAGTACCTCTCCTCTCTGGCGCCAATAAATACTCATGATTTTACACACAAAGGCACTGCTGTTGTTATTGTACTCAGTGATAGTAAATCCTTTCAAATATTTCAATGCTTTCTGGTGATTGAAGCGTGTTTATCCTCCAGTTGTTTAGCATTATTGTTAGTATATGTTATGTCTCTCTCTCTCTCTCTCTCTCTCTCTCTCTCTCTCTCTCTCTCTCTCTCTCATGTTATCTCATTCTTTCCGTCTCTTTTTGTTTATTATTTCTTCTACCTATGAGTTATGACTAGGGTAGGATCTCTCTCTCTCTCTCTCTCTCTCTCTCTCTCTCTCTCTCTCTGGCAGTAATTTTCTTCCAGTATATGATTCTTTTTCCTTTCTTTCCAACTTTCCCCTCAGAGATTCGTTTACCTCGGCAATCAAACTCTCTCTCTCTCTCTCTCTCTCTCTCTCTCTCTCTCTCTCTCTCTCTCTCTCTCTCTCTCTCTCTCTCTCTCTCTCTCTCTCTCTCTCTCTCTCTCTCTCTCTGCCTCCCCTCACACATCTCATATCGCCTTGTCTTCACCTCTACTCTCGTGTGAAATATTGTCTCGTCCTTTTGGTCAATCTATCCTTCCTCTTGTTTTATATTTTTATCCTTAACGCCAATTTGTACTCCCTTCCTCCTCCTCCTCCTCCTCCTCCTCCTTCTCCTTCTCCTCCTCCTCTTCGTTCTTCCTTTGTATTCTCTTCCTCTTCCTTCTCCCCTCCCTTCATAACGGTATACTTATTACATACCTAAAATCTCATATATCTTTTCTCTTTATATCTTACAATGTATTGTTTTAATCTCCTTCACCTCTCCTCGTTTCCTCCTCTTTTTTTTTTTTTTACTTCCGTGTCAGAGGCATCACTCATCGCCATCATCATCTCTTGTTTTGAAATGGATTACTCTCATCTGTAACTCTTCCTATCGTCTTCTTCCTTCTTCCTCCTCCTTCCTCCTCCTCCTCCTCCTTTATTTTGTAGGTTATTGGTGTATTTCTGTATTTCACTTTAAAAACATGTTATATGAAGAACAGCCAGAAGAACAAGAAGCACAAAAAACAAAAGCAAAAAGAGGGAGAGAAAACAAAGAAAGCAACAATGATAACAAAAACAACAACACACTTTCAAGAACAGACACATGACACTCTCTCTCTCTCTCTCTCTCTCTCTCTCTCTCTCTCTCTCTCTCTCTCTCTCTCTCTCTCTCTCTCTCTCTCTCTCTCTCTCTCTCTCTCTCTCTCCGTCTTCTTCCTTCCCCTCTGCCGTCCCTTCTCTCCCTTCATCTCTGTCCTCCTCAAGTCTCCCTCCATTAGCTCTCCTTCCCCCTCTCCACCACCTTGTCCATTGTACTTCCCTTCTGATGGCCTCTGTGTGTGTGTGTGTGTGTGTGTGTGTGTGTGTGTGTGTGAGAGAGAGAGAGAAGGAGAGAGAGAGAGAGACATACAGACAGACAGATAGACAGACAGAAAGACAGACAGACAGAAAGACAGAAAGACAGACAGAAAGACAAACAGACATACAGACAGACAGAGACAGATATACAGACAGTTAGACGAATACACAGACAGGCAGACAAACAGACAGACAGGAAAAAAGACAAAAAGATATAACATAAAAAGTAAAATAACATGGTCTATTCAAATTAACTTTTCACACACAGAAACAAAAACACAAATTAAATCAAGCTAAAATCACATAAATAAATACATAAATAAACAAATAGATACACATAAATTCCTAACACTGATACACACATCGCCTCTGAACAGCAATTATTAAACTGGCAAGGAATGAATTAAAGGAAAAAAAACAGAAACTAATATCTACCGAACGAGAGACACAGAGACAGAAAAAATAGACAAATTATTAATCCCGTTTATTCATTCCCCCGATGCAAAAATAAACGGAAAACGAAATTGATAACGAGAGGGACAAGAAGATTAATGGATTGGAGTCTTGTTTACAAATTCAGTTCAATATAAGACACATTAGACGAGAATAAATGGGCTCTCTCTCTCTCTCTCTCTCTCTCTCTCTCTCTCTCTCTCTCTCTCTCTCTCTCTCTCTCTCTCTCTTTCCCCAATTAAGAACGTGAAAATGTGAGAATGACGTGACAGATAAAAAGAGGAAGAGGAGGAGGAAAAGGAGAGGAAGAAGAAGAGGAGGAAGAGGAAGAAAAGGAGGAAGAAAAAGAAAGTGACAACCAAAATGGCCAATAAAGGGAAGGAAAAAAATAACAATAGTAAAAAAGGGAAAAATGTCGATGAGGGAACAACAGAAATGACAGGAAGGAAAGAAAAGCTGGAGGGAGAGGGGGGAGGAAGGAGGGAGGGAAGGAGGGAAGGAAGGAAGGAGGGAAGGAGGGACGGAAGGAAGAGGGGAAGAAGGGAAGAAAGGAGCAATGATGATAGAAAAACCCGTCATTCGAGAGAGAGAGAGAGAGAGAGAGAGAGAGAGAGAGAGAGAGAGAGAGAGAGAGAGATTAAGGAAAGGACGAAAGAGTACAAAGGGAAGGGAAGAGAGGAAGGAAGAAGGGAGAGCGAAAGAGAAAGAAAGAGATTGAAGGGGAAGAGAACGGAAGGAGGAAGGAAGGAGGAAAGAGGGAGGAAGGAGAGAGGAAGGATGGAGGAAGAGAAGGAGGGAGGAAAGAGGAAGACTGGCCAATTCTCCTCAAAAAAAAAAAATGGGGAAAACAAAGGATAATATGAGAGAGAGAGAGAGAGAGAGAGAGAGAGAGAGAGAGAGAGAGAGAGAGAGAGAGAGAGAGAGAGAGAGAGAGAGAGAGAACATCATTAGAGAAAAAAACTGACGCAAGTGTTTCCAAAATAAGGAAGAAGAAAAGAAAAGAAGAAGAAGAAGAAGAAGAAGAAGAAGAAGAAGAAGAAGAAGAAGAAGAAGAAGAAGAAGAAGAAGAAGAAGAAGAAGACAAACAACAATACCCACAGATGAAGCAATACAACAACAAGAGAACAAATACAGCACAGAATAAACAAATATAACCTAACACCAGCAAGGGGAGACAATGAAAGAAGAAAAATTGAAACAGAAAACGGGAAATCCAGGAGGAAATATAAATGGGAAACTAAAACAAATATAAATGAGAGGAAAAAGACAGAATACCATGGTCCGCTGCTGGCACGTGGCTTTTGGGAATAATAATAGGTAAAGAAAACGAGGAAGGGATGCTAGAAGAGGAGAGAGAGAGAGAGAGAGAGAGAGAGAGAGAGAGAGAGAGAGAGAGAGAGAGAGAGAGAGATTGAGGTTACATATCTGGTAACATTCATCTATACATCTCTCTCTCTCTCTCTCTCTCTCTCTCTCTCTCTCTCTCTCTCTCTCTCTCTCTCTCTCTCTCTCTCTCGACCTCACGTTTCTCATTGAATTTCATTACTTTTTTCCCATCTCCTTCGCAACAATTCATCACTTGCATTTAATTATCATTCATCACACTCTCACTCTCTTCCTCTCCTCCTCTTACTCCTCTTGTTCTTTCTCTTACGTTTCTTTTCTATTATAATCATCCCCTGTAGCACATTACCCTGCTAGGCTCCATTTCCACCCTCCCTGCTCTTCCCTGCTTCTGCCTTCCCCAGCCCCTCGCCTCGTTTCATAATAAGCATCGTGTTTCTCTCATAACTTGTCACTAGATACGTACTTTGAGGCCCCGACGCGATGCTCACTTCACTTACTGTCACTCGAGCGCATCACACGACTGGCCCTGGGAGGATGCGAGGGAAGGACACACAGAGAGGGAAAGAGACAGGAAGAGGGAAAGATCAGGGAGTTTAGAATGATAGAACTTGATGTATCATAGAAGAGAGAAATAGGAGAGGCCCTTTGAGAGTGTTGTGAGAGGGTTAGAATACGACTGATGGTGATGGTGGTGGTGATGGTGGTGGTGATGGTGATGATGATGGTGATGGTGATGATGATGTGAGATGGTGATTATGAACGAGGATGTGGGACTAGAGAAAGGAAGAGATGATGATTAAGATTAATAAAGATTTGTGAAGGAATTGAGTGAATGGAAAGAGACTGTGACAAAAAGGAAGGTGAATAAAAAGGAATAAAAAAAAGTTGGAGAAGATAAACTAAAGGAAAGGAGAAAGAATCAAGGCAAGAAGAAATATAAGATTTAAAATAGGAGGAGAAAAAAAAATGAGAGAAGGAACCAAAGACGAAAAAGAACAAAGAGAAAACTGAATCATACAATAAACGAAATAAAACGAAAAGGAGAAAAGGAAAAAAAAAAAGGAAGGAAAATCAAACATACCCAAAACAAAAACCAAAAAAATAAGAAGGAAAAATAATCATGACCAAGACAAGAAGAGAAGGTCAACAATGAAAAAAAGGTCACAGGCTAATTGAGACCACTTATATTCACACAAAGACGCGGCTTTTAAGGAAGGATATCTGACGCTGCCCTGAATTACTGTGTCCTTAACTCACACCGTACGCACACACAGGTGATAACGTCCTGCCTGTCCATCCACGGGTTCCAATCAAGCAGGTGGAGTGGGTGGAGCAGGTAGGTGGAGCAGGTGGAGGCTGAGAGCGACTAAAAGGTGGAACAGTGTAGGAGGAAAATTAAAGAATGATTTAGGAATGGAGGAGAAAATAGATGAAAACAAAAGGAAAGAAATATTTGAATTAAACGTTGAAAATGACTAAAAAATGGAGCAATGTAGGAGAGAAAATAAAGAAAGAATAAAGGAATGGCAGAAAAATAAAAAAAAAAAGTTGCACGAATGGAGCCGAAAAAAAATTGAAAAAAAAAATCTGATTTAAACGTTGAAAATGACAAGGAAAAGTAAGAGTTTTTATATGGAAAAAAGAAAAATTAAAGAAAAATATGAGAAAACTAGAAGAGACAGAAAATAAAGAGAAGGAAAAAGAAAGTCTCATTAATAATATATAAAAATACAATAGAAAAAAGTAGAGAACAAGGAAGAGAAAGAGATAAGAAGAGACAAGATGCTGGAAGAAAGAAACGAAGAAATAGAGGAAGAGGAAACATTAAATGGAAAAGAATATAGAAAGAAAGTAAGAATAAAGAGGAGAAAATGAAGAAGGGATCAGGTAACAGAGTAATGGAGAGAGGAATGTGAGAGAAAGATGTGGAAAGAGGAAACGAGAAAGGAAAGGAGGAAGGAAAGAAGGAAAAATAAACACCGTGGGGAGGTCATAAAAATAAATAGAAAGAGGGAAGAGAAGAAAGACGGATGAGAAAAGGAAGTAATAGAGGAAAGAAAAATTATGAAAGAACGGAAGAGGAAAACTGAAGAGGAAGAAAATAATAATAAATACAGAAAAGAACACTAGGAAGAAAAAGAAAGAGAGAATAGAGAAGAAGGATGAAGAATGAAGAAGAGTAAAGAATGTAAGGTGAAATGTGAAAGAAGAATGGTAGATAGCGAGAATGTAGAGGAATAAAAGGACAAAGAAGAACATATAAAGAACAATAAGAGGAAAGAATCATAGAAAAGAAAAAAATGCAGAAGAAAAAACAGTAAATAAAAGAATGAATAAAGAAAAAAAAAGAGAGATGAAGAGAAAAGAAGGATATAACAAGGTGAAAGATAAAGGAAGAAAGATATAAATGCAGAATAAAAGAAAGAAAAGGGAATAGCAGAGGAAATAAAAAAAAACACTTAATATCTGTGATTAATGAAGTGTCTATTTACAAACCTAACCTAAGCTTGCTGGGAAGAGACGGGAAGAGACGGGAAGAAGAGGCGGGAAGAGGCGAGAAGATAAAGCTACCGGTAAAAGAACACTACGTAAATTGAGGCAAAAGAAACACTAAAAACCACGAAACATCTACAGCACGGAAGGGAGAGAGAAGGGAGAAGAGGGAGAGAGGAAGAGGGAGGGAAGAATGTAGAGAAAACCAGACCTTGCACGATGGATGGGAGGGAGAGGAAGGGAGAGGGGCAGAGAGGAGGGAAGAAGAGGGGAGAGGGAGTCTGCACTGGGATTTAAAACTCTCCCTTAAAGAGAAAAAGATGAGAGAGGGAGAGGTAGCGTGAGGAAACCACATGCATGCAGGGGAGGAGGAGTACAGGCAGACCAGAGGGAGATGCTACTGGGAGACTACTAAGAATACTACTGCTGAAGGAGATTACTGCCATGCCAACCACCACGAACACGCACACAGGAGACTGATGGTGGGAGAAACTGGTGCATCTGTAGCATCGTCAGGAGGTAGAAAAGAATAGCAATAGAAAATAATAGCAGTATCATCAAATATAGATGGACAGGCACCCAGTCAGACCTCGAGACGTGACGGGAACGAGATAAAGAGAGAGAGAAACATAAAGACTGCTAGAATGGTAGAAGAAGAACTATGATAAATGAGAAAGACAGGGAAGGTCTGGTGAAGGAAGATGGGGGGAAAAGGAGAGAGGAATGATGGAATGGTAAAAGAGAAACACTAATAAATGGTAAAGAGAAAGAAAGATGGGAAGTCTGGAGAAAATGAAAGAGAAATTATGAAATAGTAGAGAAATTGCAATAAAGAAGAAAGATAAAGAGAAAAATAAATGATTGGCATGGAAAAAGGAACATGAGGAGAAAAGGAGAGAGGAATGATTAAATGATAGAAGAGAAATTGAAATAAATGAGAAAAAATGGAAGGCATGAAAAAGGAATATGAGGAGAAAAGACAGGAATGAGTGAAGAGCAGAAGGAAATGAGAATAAATGAGAGAAAGAGAAAGATAGAAGGTTTGGAGAAGGAAGATGAGGAGAAAGAGGGAAGGAGAAAAAATAAGAGAGAAATGATTGAAGAACAGAAAAGAAAGTAAAAATGAGAGAGAGAGAGAGAGAGAGAGAGAGAGAGAGAGAGAGAGAGAGAGAGAGAGAGAGAGAGAGAGAGAGAGAGAGAGAGAGAGAGAGAGAGAGAGAGAGAGAGAGAGAGAGAGAGAGATGGGAGATTTATAGGAGAAATAGAAGCAAAAGAAGGAGAAAACACATTCTTCATCTGAGAAATATAAAACGAAAAGTAGAAAATGAAAAATCGAAGAAAAGGAAAAGGATAAATGAGACAGAAGAACATGAAAGAAGAAGGAGGAGGAGGAGGAGGAACTGAAAGACCGGAAGAGGAGGAGGAGAAGAGGAGGAGGAGGAGGAGGAAACACATGACTTCTAAACCTTAACTCTTGTCAAATCCCTCTACTTTCCTCCAACCCCAGGAAGAAGGAGGAAAGAAGGGGAAGCGAGGCCGGAAGTGAGAGAGAAAGGGAAGAAGGAAGAAGGAAGACGGAAAAACGAGAACTGTGCCTGGAGGAAGAAGAGGAAGAAGAAGAAGAAGAAGAAGAAGAAGAAGAAGAAGAAGAAGAAGAAGAAACAAGAAGAAAAAAAGGAAGAAAAAGAGGAGGAGGAGAAGGAAGAACAAGAACAAGAACAAGAAGAACAAGAAGAAAAGAAGAACAAAAGCAAGAAAAAGAACAAAAGCAAGAAAAAGGAGAACAAGAACAAGAAGAAAAGAAGAAGAAAAAAAGAAAAAGAAGAAGAAGAAGAAGAAGAAGAAGAAGAAGAAGAAGAAGAAGAAGAGCAGAAGGAAGAAGACCAATAAGTGAAGGTCTGTTTTGAAGACTATATGACATGTAGTACCCAAGAGACACATTTGAAGGGGACCAACAGATCAACACCCACCCCACACAGCCCTTATCCTCACCGCTCACCTTCCCCTAACCACCCAGACACCCTGACACCCTGACACCCTTCCCTTCACCAGGTGGGAATGGGTAACACAGGGAGCAGAACGTCCTATTTTCACAGGAACCTCAAGGAATAAATAAATGGGAAAAGGGGAGGGTCGCCTGTCACGGAGGGCAGCCGGAGGGAAGAGGGGGGGTGTAATAGAGGGAATGAAAGGTAAAAGGAGGAATTGAGAGAGAAAGGAGGTAGAAATGGGGAGAAAATGATGAATATAGGCAATGGGAGAAGAAGGGAATACTAGAGAAAGGAAAATCATGGAAGAGAAGACACGGGGAAATGAAAGTAGTGAATAATAAAGACGGGAATAAAGGAGATAGGAAAGGAAAAGAGAGTAAAAAAAAGAAAAGAAAGAAAGCTAAGGTCATGAGAAAGAGAGAGAAAGCACGAGGAAAATGAAAAGAGAAATGAACGAGGAAGAAAAGGAGGAGGAAAAGTGACATTAAGAGAAAGTAGAAGAGACAGAGGCCTGAGAGATATGAGAATGAGATAAAAGGATATTCGAAGTAAAGACGAAGAGAACAAGAATGGGAGAAGGGAAGTGAGAGGAAGGGAGAGCTGGAGAAAGTGCGGGAGGGAAGATGAGAGGTAAGGAAGACGGAAATAAGAGAAGGCAAGGTATGAAGGGAGAGAGAGAGAGAGAGAGGGGGGGAGGGATGAAGGGAGAGGAGATATTTGCAGGAAAGGGAAGTAGGGTATAGAAGGAGGAGAAATATTTGTGGGAGAGAAGGAGAGAGGGAGAGAGGGAGAGCTGAGGGTAAAATTGAGAGAAAGGTATTTGTGAAAGCGAGAGAAGATGAAGGAAAAGAGAAAATGAAGAAGAGAAAGAGAAGAAAAAGCATAAAAAGGGAAAAATTTGGAAGATACAGAGAGAGAGAAGAAGAGAAGAGAGATTCAAGGAGGGAGGAGAGAAAGAAGGATCATCTTGTGGAAGGAGGAAGGAGGGAGAGAAAGAGAGAGGGAGGGACACATCATAATGGAGGAAAGGTGAGAAGCGAGGGAGAGAGGGAGAGAGGGAGAGGAGGGAGAGGAGGGAGAGGATGACACGGGGTTACCAAGGTCTGTATAGGGAGGAAGGAGAGAAGACTGGGAGGAGAGATGGAGGAAAAAAAAATACACGGTGGCGTTTAAAGGGAATAAGAGGCGGAGAGAAACGCACGAGGGATAGTGGAGGAGAATGGAGAGAAGGGTCATAGCTCTCTCTCTCTCTCTCTCTCTCTCTCTCTCTCTCTCTCTCTCTCTCTCTCTCTCTCTCTGACAAAAACAGAATTTCCAAACTGTCAGGAGAAAAGAACAATAAAAAACACCAGATTGCAATACACAAAACTGTTAAAAACGCAGAAAACTCTAATCACCAAAGCGCAAAAATACACGAAAAACACAAATTTAAAGAGAGAACTAACTAACCTGCAACATTACCAAAGAACAACTAACACAATAATCTGAAAGGCGTCTGTGCAGCACCTCCAATACATTCAAAAGGCTTTAATAGTTGAAGTTAGAGTTTCCAAGGATGATTTGATGGGTCTAGTGTCAGGTTAATAGGATTACTACAATATTAACCGGAGAAACAGCCTTAAAATCTCGGCTAATCACCTCAGAAGCCTTTGAAACTAGTCGTGGTGAGGCAGTAAAGCGCTTCAGGACAATATCAACCGGAGAAACAGCCTTAAAATCTCGGCTAATCACCTCAGAAGCCTTTGAAAATAGTCATGGTGAGGCAGTAAAGCGCTTCAGGACAATATCAACCGGAGAAACAGCCTTAAAATCTCGGCTAATCACCTCAGAAGCCTTTGCAAATAGTCGTGGAGAGAGAGCAATGCGCTTCAGAACACATACCTTGGACCAACACAACCTTTAACGACTTTTCCTTCTAACTCCAGGGTAAACATTAACATTTTTCACGTCAGGGTCTCTCATTAACATTTCCCGGCAAGCAGAGGCGTCATCAGCACTACCATCAGTCAAGGCGGGCGTCAGGAGTCAGGAGGGGTGCGGCGTAACCTTGTGTTCTCTCGTCAGGGCAGAAAAGACGTGGGGCCTTCACAGAATTAATGAACTGATGGTGTTATGAAGTTCCTCGCCTACTTGCCTCCTCGCCTCGCCTTGTCCTCGTTTTCACTCTGAGCTTCTGTTCTCGAGGTTGTGTATTCTAAAGTTAAGTTAGAGAAATAAAGTGGATAAAAAGGAGCTGTGAAGTGAAGAGAGAAGATAGATAACAGAGAGATAGAGAAATGCGAAGCTAAACCGGGAGAAGAGAAGGAGTAATAACTGAAATTAGATGTAAAGTGGAGGAAAATTGCAATACAAGAGAGATAACTAGAACAGACATGAATAAGTAAGGAGGAGAGAGGAAGATTGCAGAGGATGAAGGAAGATCAAAGCAGAGAGAGAGAAGGCAGAGATAAACGAGAAAAGAGAGGATAAGGACAAAAGGGAAAAAAAAGATAACAGAAGATGAAAGAAGAAGCAGAGAGAAGGCAGAGATGAACGAGAGAAGGGAGGATAAGGGCAAGGTTAAAGAAGGAAGATAACAGAGGATAAAGGGAGGTCGAAGAAGAGAGGAGGCTATAGAGATCAAGGAGGGAGAAGTCAGAATAAGGGCAAGGTCTAGGAATGAGAGGATGTAAGACTGATAACAATGTGGTAGGAGGGAAAAGATTAAGATTATCGTTGTTTGTGTAGAGTGAGTCACTGAGGCAAGGAAACGAGTGTGAGGAAGGAAAAGATAAAAGAAAAGGAAAAAATATGAAAGAAAAGCATACTGGAATGATGGAGGAAATAGAGGATAAGAAATAAAATAGCATGAAAACTTACTATGGAAACATTGTATTGGAGAAATATACGAAACAGAACTAAGGAATATAAGAAACAGAAATAAATATGGAAAAGAACACTTGAAAGGATAAAACAAGCATAATAGTCAATAATGGATGAATAAGATTTGAAAAAAGCAAAGGAAAGATGCAAAACTAAAGGAAAACAAAGGAATTTTTCAAGAAGGTCAATGGCACTAGGAATATGATGAATGCCACTCAGAGAAGGCAGTATAGGCTGTGCAGGATAGGCTGTCTTGAACTTTTTGTTAGGCTGACGGTGACGAAATGTGACAAGGTAAGCTGACCGTGTGTGTGTGTGTGTGTGTGTGTGTGTGTGTGTTAGCATACTTATGTCTGAATCTATCCATATTTGTATTAGTCAATGTTGTTTGTGTGTCTATTCTTGATCCTCTCTACGCGTCACAGGCAAGGAGAGGAGCGAGGGAGAGAGGGAGAGGGAGAGACACCAGGGGGATGTAATCCATCGTGGGTGGGAGTGTGGCTCTGACAATCACGGTGAGTGCTGGGGACACGGGGGACACCTGGGAGAGTGGCGCCCCAGGTGAGAAAAGAGTGAGAGTAAGACTAAAGCGTTATTAAATGAGTGTGTGTGTGTGTGTGTGTGTGTGTGTGTGTGTGTGTGTGTGTGTGTGTGTGTGTGTGTGTGTGTGTGTGTGTGTGTGTGTGTGTGTGTGTGTGTGTGTGTGTGTGTGTTCCCCCGCTTTCACACCTTTATTACTGACAGGTGGAATGACGGGAGGGAGGTCTGGAGAGAGGGAGAGGGAGAGGGAGGAAAAATTTAAAAGGACAGAGAGAGAGAAAGGGAGAAAATGGAGGGAGAGAATGATAGGAGCATTTCAATATCTTTACTGTCAAAGGCTACAAAACTTTACTCTCTCTCTCTCTCTCTCTCTCTCTCTCTCTCTCTCTCTCTCTCTCTCTGTGCATCAAGTCAGATAAAAAGTAAACCTTTATTTTTTTTTTTTTAGACAAGTTTCCCGACAAGAGATTAGGAATGTAAACTAAAGAGATACCAGGTAAAGGGCGAGGAAGAGAGGGAGGGAGAGTGGGAGGGAGGGGGAGAGAGGGAGGGAGTGTCAGAATCATAGAGACAGGAAGAAGAGAACGGAAGGAGAGAGAAAAAACTGATAAAGAAAAACAGTAAGACAAGATTAAAGTGATAGATAAAAGAGGAGGAAGGAGATAGAAGAAAGTAAAGAAAAAAGGGATGGAAATAAATAAGAGAGAAAAAAATAAGAAAAACTGAGCGAGAGAGAGAGAGAGAGAGAGAGAGAGAGAGAGAGAGAGAGAGAGAGAAACTGAATATAGAAGAAAAACTCACAGAAAATAAGGAAGAGAGACTTAAACATCTCTAAGCCGACACAAAGTACATCTTAATACCACTTAATATCACGTCTGGGCGCGGGGTGCTGGTGGTGGTGCTGGTGGGGATGCAGGGCGCGGGGGTGTGGGGTGGGGCTCCTCCGGACGGGACTAGACTGACGAAGGGGCGAGAGGCGGCGAGTTTGGATCAGCGGCTCAACACAGAGAGGAACGGACGGGCCTCTCAACAAAGATTAGGAGGAGGAGGAGGAGGAGGAGGAGACGGACACCGAGGCCTCTGATCACCACTCGACGTTTTCTATACAAGGCGGACCAAGTCGACAGGTAAATAATGATTGTAAGAGACGAGCCTTTTGCGACGCCGCGATACAACAGCCTGATGTGTCCTGCTGAGCGCCGCGCCGCCGACACTCGCCGCTAGACCTCCCAGGCCGACCACACTGAAGAAGGCGTAGGAGGAGGAGGAGGAAGAGGAAAATGATATAACAGGTGTAAGAAAATGGGAACAGGTGTAAGGGAAGGTATGGTGCTCTGCAAAAGGGTTAGGATCGTTTTGTTAAGGTGTAAGTGAGATTCGTCAGGGCTTCAGGTTGTTCTTGCTGTCTTGTGGAAGGTTTGTGTGGTGTCTGGAGGTGCGGGTGGCGTCCAGCAAGGCATGAGCGAAGCCTGAACCCACACCACTCCAGTCAACAAGAGTGACTGGCCACGAGCTTTAAGCCACAAAGTAAACAAAGGTTGCTGCTTGCACACACACAAAAAATATATATATACACACGCACGCACACACACACACACACACACACACACACACACACACACACACACACACACACACACACACACACACACACACACACACACACACACACACACACACACACACACACACACACACACACACACACAGGAGAGAGCATTTATATACCTGATGGGTCTCTTAATGATGACTCAGTGCTTGGCTTTGTAAACACTGATCCACCAACTCAAAGATCCTGAGTGATTCCTTCCCACAAGACAAACCCCTGCAATCACTCACTCGTGGATGTGGTGAGGTGAGTGTTACTTTGCTCGCACGAAACAACACACTGCTTCTGTCTTACTGTTTTTGCATATTCTGAATTAGTTTTATATTTTCTAATACGCCAAATGCTGATAGATTAATGTGTTAGGAAATACAGTGACTGACATACGGGTGACACAATACACGGAAACAAATACACATCAACACACATGAATGGCAATGAGACGACAAACCACAGACTCAGGGAAGAAAAGAAAGTAATGACAATAATGATAAAAAAAATAATGAATACGTAAATAAATAGATAAACTAAATAATAAACACAAACGACAGACAAGTCACGCGTAACTCAGACTAAGAAAACACAAACCAGACAGGAAAGTGTGATTCATGAAGGAAAGGATTGTGACGAAGCTATGTACTATGTGTGTGTGTGTGTGTGTGTGTGTGTGTGTGTGTGTGTGTGTGTGTGTGAGGCGCGTGTCCAGCACTCAAGGGCGTCAGGAGACAAGCCACAGTGACACACCAACAAGTTACTCTCCCGCTGGAACAAATGACAGACGAAGAAAACGCGTCAAGAACATGAAGGACACGCCTGTTCCTATACTCTCTCTCTCTCTCTCTCTCTCTCTCTCTCTCTCTCTCTCTCTCTCTCTCTCTCTCCTCTTGACCCTTCCATTCTAGTACATGCGTTCTAATCTCTCTATTCTTGTCTCAACTTTTTATCTTTCGTCTCTACTCACTCGTTTGTTGTTTTGTTTCGTGTATCTTTTGTTCCTCCCTCCACGAACACGCATGTTGAAATCGCCATTACGAATATCTTAACTACGAGCAAGGGCAAAAAAAAAGTGAAAGTTCTTATTTTGTTCTTTTTTTGGTCACAACTGAGTGCAAATGTACGATAATTGATCCTCTTCCTCGCTGCCACGATCCCCAAGACTGATTGTTAAGTGTGAAGATTAATTGCCCCATCAAATGATCGAAACTAATCAATATACGATGCAAGGAGAGATAAGATACACGCTGGAAAAAAAAATAACGAGTCGCTTCACAGAAATAAACATCGCATTTTACAAGTTATATATGTTACTTCATGGCCACGAAGATTTACTGCGTCCACTTGAACCATTTGACCGCCAGATATTAATGTCCAGATATAAGGTTTAAACATGTGCAGTTAAATCGAAACTACATTTTATATATGAGAGAATAATGTCATAAAATTGTTTCCTTCGTAAGACTTCAAGTGAATGCAGACAGAAGATTTACAACGTCTTCACTGCCACCTCTCGTTAAATTTATTATATTCATCTTGCAGTGACAGGGCAGTGAAATTTAACACATTCACCAGGACAAGAAAAAGAGAAGAGTCTGAAGATTTGAAGTGAATAGATGTGTAAGATTTACGTCTTCACCACCACCTCTTGTTAGATTTATCCCGCCCATCTTGCATCAATGGAGCAGCAAAACTTACCACATTCATCGGAGAAAGAATAAAAGAGAAGAGCTCACAGATATCAAACACCAAGTCAAATAAACGATACGAATGAATGAAGAACATTGTCATCAACATAAATTTTGAGGAAAATGAAAAAGAATGGTACAAAAAATCATTTAAACCAAGAAAATCAACAACAATCACCACCACCACCACCACCACAAACAAAATCTATTAGTTCGCCCTCCCAAACCTACTCAGATCTCACTATTTTTTTTTTTTTTCTACTCCGCCCACTTAAACCTGCCATCAGAGGCTTCACGGGGTACACGCGCGGCAGTGTCAGGTGATGTAGAGTTTGGCTGGGCTAATAGTACAAAAAAAAAAAGGGGAGGAGTGAGAGAGGGGTTGGGAGGGGAAAAAATATGATGAAAAAGACACGATGTTTAATTTCTACCTCCACAGTACATATGTTAAGTGTGTGTGTGTGTGTGTGTGTGTGTGTGTGTGTGTGTGTGTGTGTGTGTGTTTAATTCACACTTCCATAGAGCAGAACTGAATCCACATTGCAAAACGTATCCTCATGACACACACACACACACACACACACACACACACACACACACACACACACACACACACCTGCACCCGCAGACTCCCACCCACAGCCGCCCACTAGGATAATTACGCCCATTCATCACCTCCACCCGCTCCACCCGCCCACCCGTCACCACTCACACATTCATCCACACGCCCGCACACATCCACACCCGCCTCGCCTGGTTGTTCCTGCGAGTTATGAGGCAATTATGTCACTGGCGGGATTAAGTTACCGTGTGTGTGTGTGTGTGTGTGTGTGTGTGTGTGTGTGTGTGTGTGTGTGTGTGTGTGTTAGTTTGCGTGTGTGTTTCTTCATTTCACTTATCTTCACTCATCCTCTCTCTCTCTCTCTCTCTCTCTCTCTCTCTCTCTCTCTCTCTCTCTCTCTCTCTCTCTCTGCTAACAATGCTAAAAATAATACAGCACTGTCAGTATTTGCAACAGTGACTCATAAATCCAATGTGTGCTCAGGCAAACATATTATTTCCTCATCAATGCTAAAGAAAAAAAAAAACACGTGTATTACCTCGGCTCAACAAACATTAAACGTAAAAACATTCTTGATAATTTAATGTTTTATCCGCCTGCTGCTTGTGGAGAGAGAGAGAGAGAGAGAGAGAGAGAGAGAGAGAGAGAGAGAGAGAGAGAGAGAGAGAGAGAGAGAGAGAGAGTACGGAAGTATATTTAAGACAAGTTATGAGGAGAGATAAAGAAAGACAGAGGAAGGAAGGAAGGAAGGAACAATAGTAGGAACCAAGAAAGGAAGGAAAAGGAAAGAGAAGGAGAATAAAAAACATGGAAAGTCACGAACAAGGAAGTAGAAAATATGGAAAGAAAGAATGGGAAGAAGGGAAGAATGGGAGGAAACGGACAAGGAAGGATGGAGAAATGGAGATAGGGGAGGGGAGGGAGGGAGGGAGGGAGGGAGGGAGGGAGAGTGGATCTGTGACCTTGCTCAGTTATTTTCATCTTAGAGACAAAAACACTCGTCACATAGACATTTCCGGACACGAAGGTTCTCTCTCTCTCTCTCTCTCTCTCTCTCTCTCTCTCTCTCTCTCTCTCTCTCTCTCTCTCTCTCTTATTGCATCTTCCCTCCTCTCTCATCTCCGGATATCTCATTTAGTATTCTCTCTCTCTCTCTCTCTCTCTCTCTCTCTCTCTCTCTCTCTCTCTCTGGTTTTTCCTCTCCCTCTAAGCTCTTCCACAAACAATCGTCACAGGCCATTAGTTCCCTCCCTTTCCTCTCCCTCCTTGCCGGCTTTTGATAGCACACTCAAACCTCCTGCACTCACTTCCTCCTCTTCCTCCTCCTCAACCTCCTCCTCCTCCTCCTCTTGATATCGTATAAAAAATTGGACCGTTCCTTATTCTTACACGTTTCCTCCTCACAATTAGGGTTCAGTATCTCATGTGTGGTGAGAATGGAGGAAACACTCTTGTAATCCTCTTGTTTATGTTATGCTAGTGCCTCCCATGCACCGCTCCCTTCACGCTAATAAAAGGTTGTTGTGCTGGTAAGTTTCTCAGGGAAAATATTGCCTTTCTTTAAAGTTATAAGTTGTGTGTCACGATTAATTCCTCCAGTACCATGACGTTTCCATGTTCATTCCGCTTATTATTTGGTGGTTTTATACAGAAGCTCATGTGGGGGATTTAAATAGACGGGACTGGCGATTAATTTTCTGACCTCCATAGACCCTTCCTAATGTAAATAAAATCGTTTAATCATACCCAAAAATCGAGATAAGAATGCGTCTCAATACTGAAGGGGTTAAAATAGGAAAGAAATACTGCACGACTTCTAGTGTTGAATCAGTAGGGAGTTCTAAGTTAAATAGTGTTGATATGATAGCTTTTTGTAGCTTCTGTATATAAGATACGGCGAAAAATTGATTGAAAAAGTAATAACACAGTGAAATATTACCAAAACCTAGCAAAAATATGGAAATAAGAATAATGTAAGGTTTGTCAGATCTTGTGAATGATTGCCAGTTAACACAAATCAAGCAGAAGAAACACTCGCAACACAGAACACCAATGATACAAAAGACGGGTTTTTTTTCGCTACTGTCATTCTTTCCTCGCCGCGCCAGCCTCCGCCCCTCAGCCTCCTCACGTCCCGCTAATATTGACGGTCGCCAATCGCAGTGTCTTTACGTATTTTCAATAACCCAACTCTCCCCCTTCGTATATGAGTTTGGATGCGCTTCTCCTCCCCTCTTTTCTCCCTCCCCCCTTCCCCTCTTCATCTCCTCTCTCGTTATACTCCGATTACTTCTCCTCCTCCTCCTCCTCCTTCACAGTGAGAGAGTTTGGGGGATCATACACGCACATTTTTAGCGATTCCTCGAACCTTATCTTCCACTATTACTGTATTTCATTCTTACTTCTCTCTCTTCCTTGCTCTCCTCTCTCTCTCTCTCTCTCTTCAACCATTATTTAATTTCATTCTTACATATCTATCTTCCTTGTTCTCTCTCTCTCTCTCTCTCTCTCTCTCTCTCTCTCTCTCTCTCTCTCTCTCTCTCTCTCTCTCTCTCTCTCTCTCTCTCTCTCTCTCTCTCTCTCTACCATTACTTTATTTTTATTTTTTTACTTCTTATCCTCCTTCTCTTCCTTCTTGCTTTTCTTTCTCTCTCCTCTCTTTATCCTCTACCATTACTTTCTTTCATTTCTTTGTCCTTCTCTTTTTCTTATTTATCTTTCTCGTTCTCCTCTCTGTCTTTTATATCTTTTTTTTATTCTTACTACTTATCCTAATTACTTTCCTTCTTTGTCTTCTCTATCTTTTACCATTATTTTCTCTCGTTCTTACTTCTTATCCTCTTTCTCTTTCTTTTTGCCTATTTTTCTCTCTCTCTTTCTACCTTCTAACATTACTTTCTTTCTTAATTACTGTCTTTCTCTTCCTTTTTACTTATCTTTCTCGCTCTCATCTCTATCTTCTGGCATTACATTTACTCTTATTTCTTATCCTTCTCTCTCTCTCTCTTTTTTTACTTGTCTTTCTCGTTCTCCTCTCCTCTGGCATTACTTTTTCATCATTAGTACTTTTTTATCATTCTTCCCTTCCTTTTCCCTTGTCTTTCTTGTTCCCCTTCTTTCTTCTAGTATTGCTTTCTTTCATTTGTACTTCTTATCCTCCTTCCCTTCCTTTTTTATCCGTCTTTCTCGCTCTCCTCTCTATCTTTCCTATCTTCTAACATCATTTTCGTTCATTCATACTTATCATCCTCTTTCTCTTCTTTTCTGTTTGCCTTACTCGCTCCCTATGTATGATCAATTAGTTATTCTTTATTAAATTTACTCTCACTATACTGCAAAGACATATATCAGTGTGTTTTTTTTTTTTTTTGTGAGATTACTTAGGATTTCGTTAGTTTCAGGCACGTTTACATTGTTTTCCTTGTATTTACTGTTGTTGTGTTGAAGTTAATCGTATCAGTGCTTGCTTTACTTGGTTGGTTAGAATTCATTTAGTTTCAGGTGCATTCACTCGTATTTTTGTTGATTTAGCTGGTTTGCGCCTCTTAATGCCAATTCAGGGATAGCAAGTCAACCACCCACGCCGTGAGAAAGACGAAGTGGCACTGAATTATTTAACTAAACACAGCCGCCTCTCGTGCAAAGCCAGACAGCCGCTACCACCTCCTTGCGCCACCAACCCTTAACTGCAGCCCGACTATCCCCTCCTGCAACCTCCTGTGCATCCCCCATCCTTCCCAAACACTTGTAAACCTCAGTAATTCTCGTCTTTCGCCATCCTTCCTCTCTCACTTCTCTCTCTTCAAGCTTTCATGGTTTATTTCCCCCGTCCTCTCTTTCCCCAACAAAAGAAGTCCCTTTCTGCTTCCCCATCCTTCCCCAACACTGGTAAACCTCAGTAATCTCCGTCTATCCCCATCTTTCCTCTTCCTCTCCTCTCCCTTCCCGCTCTTCCTGGTTAATCTCCCCTCCCTGCCTCCCCTCACCTCTCGCTCCCCTCTCTCTCTCTCTCTTTCCCCGACAAAAGGAGTCTAGACAGTGATTCACGTGGAGGCTGTGACGCCACTGAGATGCGTCACACTTGTTTTTTCGTCCCGGTTACGGCCTGTGCGTGGTGTTGAGTGGTGTACCCTAAGAAGTCAGCCTTACCTTACCTAACCCCAAACAAAACTAAACCAAACCGAAACAAATGTAAAGTAAACTAAAGTAAGTGGGTATGTTTTTCTATTTTTTTGTTGACCGTGGCCAGCTTTCCCTGCTTACATAAACTACGGTAACTTGATTTAACATAACTTATCCTAATATACCAAAAACGAGGCGTGATATATATTGAGGTGCATTTGGTCACGGTACAAGAACACCTGCTAGTTATTGTGCTCTCAGTGTTCTTCAGGTTAATCACGCTGTTCTGTTCTCAGCTGCACACGAACAGTAGGAGATCAGGTTAAGTTATGCAGTGTTTGAGTTCAGATTAAGTAACGTTTTGCGGTGAGGTTAAGTTAGTGTTCTGCTGTGGTTAAGTTAGTTTAGGTTAGTTAGGTTACATTTGGTTAGGTTAGGTTAGGTGAAGTTAGGTGCTAATTCACCTGATGTCATTGGAGGATAGATTAGCTCAGGTTAGGTTAGGTTAAGTTACGTTAGGTTGTTAAATCCCATTAGTGTGGTTTGGTTAGATTATATAAGGTACTAATTTACCTGATGTCATTGGAGGATAAGTCATTAGATTAGTTCAGGTTAAGTTAGGTAAAGTTAGGTTAGGTCGCTATCATTCATCTGGTGGCGTCAGAGTACAAGTCGTTAGCCTCGCCTGCACCGCGGCGGGTGTCACAAAAGGTCATGGACTGTAAGGAGGTTATAAATTTGTTTACTCGCTCGACTGTTGCGAATATTTGCTATGAAAAGTTGGTTCAATATTTCCTCCTGCCAAACATACAAACACACACACACACACACACACACACACACACACACACACACACACACACACACACACACACACACACACACACACAGATTTATCATCATATCTCAAGAGGCTGTCAGGAACATGGGCACACAAAAACAAAATATAAAGATGATACGAAACTTGCCACAACACACACACACACACACACACTAGCACTAACACTACAGAGTAAACACGCAAACACAAGCCATGAAAGAAGAAAACGACAAACAATGAGACAATAAAACCTGCAAAACAAGAAACACACGGTAATTTTCAAGCAAACGAACACAAAACAAACACCTGTAGCCAACACACACACACACACACACACACACACACACACACACACACACACACACACACACACACACAATTATACTTTACCAGAGACAATTTACCTTCATTAATAACTATTACAAATTGGACAAAGGAAGCATGAGGAACACTAACTATTTTTCGAGGGTCAGAATGGGGTTGCTTACCGGGCGTTGCTTCAGAGAGAGAGAGAGAGAGAGAGAGAGAGAGAGAGAGAGAGAGAGAGAGAAGGATAAGGAGGAGGAGGAGGGAGAATGCTTAAGGCCCTGTGTCACCTGGGTACATCGTGCTTCTGAAGAATACTTGGGTACGTGGTGGTAGTAGTAGTAGTAGTAGTAGTAGTAGTAGTAGTAGTAGTAGTAGTAGTAGTAGTAGTAGTAGTAGTAGTAGAGGGATATTCAAGGTGGTACTTATTTTTTTAATGGTGTTACAAGATCAAAACCGACAAAATGGATGTTATTAAAAGGAAATTAGAAACTGTCAGAGGGAAATAGAGATGGATAGATAGATAGATAGATAGATAGAGAGAGAGAGAGAGTGTGTGTGTGTGTGTGTGTGTGTGTGTGTGTGTGTGTGTGTTACCCAACAAATCTCAGCTGTAACGAATCATACACTACCTGAGGAGAAGACCGGAAGCTGTTTCCTGTAAAGGCTCGACATCCGCTCCATACTCCTACCCCTCCACCTCCTCCACCTCCTCCACTACCCAGCCCCTCCACCTCCTCCACCATCCTTTCCTCCACAACACCTGCATCTTATCGTTAATCTAGAGCAACTTGACACTACACCACCACTAACGCCACCACAACCACCAACCCTCTACACTCCAACATTACTCCACCACATCATCACATCCCCAGCATTCCCATAAACAAAAGGAAATGAAATGAAAAATCAGCGAAATATTGTTCTGAAGATGAAGGGAACAATGGTGAAAGGAAAAAGAAAATATAATGAAGGCCACACGCGTTTCCTATGTCGTCGCCTTGGCATTGCAGGATCGAGGTAATGAAGCAGCAAGAATGAGACGCCCGTATTCAGAAACGCCTTCACCTCTCAGAAGGACAATTTTGCAAGGCCACTAAGACACCTAGCCAGGTTTTCAAGACAGCTTCTCCTTTTACTAAACTAGAAACCTCGCAAATCTATTACCAAGACCTTAAAAGCATGAGTATCTTCAACTGGAGTTTTGGAAGGCAGTGATGGTGAGAGGGCAAAGCGTTTCAGAATACATGGCTGAGTCGCGTGGTGTTATTTGCTCGTCCTTCTCGCCCTTCGTGTTCGCGTGAGCTTCCAGAAATTCATTAACGGCAAGGCGAAAATTGGAGAAATACCGGGTTGCCTTTCTATTTATTTGTCTGTGTGTTTGTTCCTCTTGGGCTCCGTGCGTCTCTCCTGTCTGTCTCTCCATAACGAGTATTTATCAATGCAGTGAACATACTTTTTCTTTATTGTTCGTGAAAATAGTTCTGCCCAATGTCAGTAACAATGGTTAAGATTCAAAGAAGTGCCAGTTTATTGAAGAGTTACGCTGAAATCAAGTCTAAAATTGCATTATGAAGTGTCTTGTACCCAAATATTATGATGAACAAAGGTGACGCATTCATGTGACTTGATATCTCTTTATAGCATGCCTTTGTGTGGCCTCAAAGTAATGTTTACTCTCTGTGTGTCAAATTGCCGTCTGTGGAGGTAACGAAAGAAGAAAATGAAGATTGGTTCCTCTAAGTTTATTCTGTCACAGGACACACATTCGATAAACATTCTCTCTCTTTCTCTCTCTCTCTCTCTCTCTCTCTCTCTCTCTCTCTCTCTCTCTCTCTCTCTCTCTCTCTCTCTCTCTCTCTCTCTCACCTGCGTTATGGACTTAGGGTTCTTGGCCTGGTGAACCTTGTGCAGGTCGTCCGTGGAGCCATCAGACTGAGCAGCACGTATGCAGGCCATGCTGACCAACACTGCACCACAACACAGGGAGCAACACACCAACACCAACACTCAACACTCAACACTCAACACTCAACACTCAGC
This sequence comes from Portunus trituberculatus, assembly GCF_017591435.1. Taxonomy (NCBI): domain Eukaryota; kingdom Metazoa; phylum Arthropoda; class Malacostraca; order Decapoda; family Portunidae; genus Portunus; species Portunus trituberculatus. The sequence goes on from NC_059284.1 coordinate 7,557,474, forward strand.
ACTCAACACAACCCTCGCGTTACTTGATCTTCATGTACACGTCAGTTCTTGTTTTGGTGGCGGTGATGGTTTTCGGTATCTTTCTCTTTCCTCTTCCTAGTGTTTATTGTTTATTTTTTTCCATTTGTTATTCTTCCGTTCACATTTGCTTTCTTCTCCATCACGCAGCTTCTAGTTATCAAACACTGACACTGTTATCCTTTTTATCAGAGTCTTTTCCATTGTTGCTGACACTTCATTTCATTTTTTCTTCTGCCCTCCTACGAACACTGCTGTTTCTGCCACCGTTCCACGAACTCCCTCATTTTTCCTTCGCTGCTTTTTTTTCCTCTTTCTAAAATCCAGTAATGCTCTGTTCCTCTTTGCTTCTTGGCCTTTTCCAGATCCTCTCTAAGTCTTGTCCTGCCGCAGGCCAGCCAGAGCCGTGCCGGAAGGTCTGGGGATCCCACGTGAGTCTCCCCGAAGTTTCCTCTCTCCCTCAGCCTCAGGGGACAGCGAGGGGACGGGATCAGGGTGGGGGCGTAGCGGCTGGGTTCCGCTGTGGCCCTCAGGGGGATGTGATTAGCGGAGGACTCGAGCTGCTGTTTCTTTCCTCGTCATTCTCTTTCCATCCAGGTACGGCGCCACGTCCGTCTAGGAGTGATTGGTCAGAAGTATCATTTCCTCTCTCGCTGTCTTGCCTCCACGCGGCCAACACAGCTCATAGTTTTCACGACAAAAACTACTGCGTGTAAGGCCCAGCAGACCAACACATCACGCCGCGGCTTGTGTCAGTCCTGCAAGCCCCGGGTGCAGCTCCCAGTGTCCCACCACACGCACACTCCACCCTTTGGTCCCAGCCTGGCGTGGGCACTGACAGGCTGGCGTTTTTAGGCTAATGTACTGACTAGTAGTACTCATCCAGTGCCACGGCCTCGCGACGCCTAGAGATGACTAGAGGCAGCCAGGCGGGAGCGACAGTGCATGGCAGGGTGACGGAGGGGCTGCACGGCGACCTATCCCTGCTGCCACCACCGCCCTCTCTGCCCTGCCTGTGGAGTCTCCGAGGACGGGGAGTTCTCACCCCCTGCCGACACACGTACCCATAACACACTGCCCAGGTTTCCCCCGCAATTTTTGGATCTTCGGGACGTGCCCAGGCTGTCTCGCCGGGCCCAGGGCGTCGTACCGCGCACAACACACTGGCACACTGCAGCCCCAAGCATCCCACGGGCGCCTCTTGACCCTCAGCACGCCGACGCATCAGCAGCAGAAAGACATGATGACGTGAGCGAAATGAGAGTAAAAAGTAACGTAAGAAATTAAAAGACAACACAATTTTCAGTGGAGTATCAAACATCTGGCAGCGCGGCGTTGCGGGTTGTCTCCTCCCTGCCCCTCCCTGCCACCCCTCCACCACCATCACCACAACCCCTCATCCTTCCTCAAGCTTCATATATAGTCTACCTTCAGTGCCGAGGCCCAAACCCGACTCCCCGTCAGCTGTGGCCCATCATCGCGCTTCGGCCTTGAGCCACACGAGACACACGAGACACGAATCAATCACGTTTCCTCGCACCTTCAGTAAATAAACGTTTCCTTCCGCCCATCTCGTGACTGACGCCTTGACCCCGCTACAGCGACGCCAGCATGACAAATGTTCCCTGAATCAAAAAGCTCACTGATAAACTGATATGAATATTTATTGTGTGTGTGCTCGCGCGAGTGAGTGTGTGAGTGTTTATTTATATTTCATGACTGGTTGATAAAGAGAAGTAGCGAGTAGAGGGTAAGGAAGGGGTGAATGGTAGCATAACCCTTCTCTCCCTCTTCCTGCCACCTCTCCCCTACTCAGGTATCACACCTCTCACTCTCTCCCTCCTCTCCCATCCCTCTCCCTCCCACACCTCTCCTTACCTTCTTACGGATCACCCTGGCAAGGTTACTCATCAGTCATCACTCACCTCTCACTCTCCCTCTCCCTCTCATTGTGTGTGTGTGTGTGTGTGTGTGTGTGTGTGTGTGTGTGTGTGTGTGTGTGTGTGTGTGTGTGTGTGTGTGTGTGTGTGTGTGTGTAACTATCAGTCTACCTATCTATCCGCCTGTCTGTCTGCCTGTCCCTTCTTCCCTGTGGGGCGTGGCTATCAGGCCCCTCTGTCCCCAAGGCCCTGGGACCACACAAGGACAGAGAACAGCCCCACACGCCCCGCCACGCCATCACGCGACGCGGAGACCCAGGAACCAAGAAGGAAGATTATAGGACTTGGTTATACGGGATCCTTTGATAGACAGGTAGACAGATAGACAGGTAAATAGATAGATAGATAGAAAATTCATCTGCAAGTGTTTTACTTATATATGAGATGGACTGTTCACTGAAAAAAATATGGAAATGGTTGTTCATAATGTGGTGATTAAGAAGATACATAAATTGAAGATCGTAGAGAAAGGCCAGTTGTTTCGAGGTGTTCTGATGCTTCTCTCTTCGCTAAGTATAAGAAAGATAACGAGGAAAACTTCTAATAGCCACAGACCAAATTATGAAACCCAATGCTGTACAATCCTAACACAGCTTGAACACAGCAGAACACGCTACATCTTCACCATAAACGACCCAAAACACCACACAGGGAACTAAAACACATTATAAAACCCAAATAAAAGTAATATTCTAAATAACCACAGTCCAAACAATTATGAAACCTAGTGCTGAAGTCTTAACACAGCTTGAACACAGCACACTACGCCACATCCTCACCACAAACGACCCAAGACACCACACAGGGAACCAAACACATTATAACCCCCCCGCAAAAAAAAAAAAAAAAATTCTAAATAGCCACAGTCTAAACAATTATGAAACCTAGTGCTGAAGTCTTAACACAGCTTGAACACAGCAGACCACGCCACATCCTCACCGAATAACAACTAACACACCACACAAGGAACCAAAATATAAGGAAATAAACCAAAACAACATCAACCCCAGAACACATCCTAGAGATCCTGAGACGAACTGTAGGATACATTATACAGGGCGGAAGGACTTTTGTGGGAGAGATAGACCACACAAGGCAAGTCCCCACGTCCCACACACGCCCACACGTCCTGCACATGCCGTCCTGCACTGTCATGGCCGACCCGCTGTGCCCAAGGGAGACAATAGCATTTGTAAACAATGTGTGTGTCTGATTATACTTTTGGAGGAGGACGAGGAAGAGGAAGAGAAGGAGGTGGAGAAGAAGGAAATGGATGATGATGATGAGGAGGAGGAGGGGGATAGTAGAAAGCAAAGAAGGATGAAAGTCAAACGAATAGGAAAGGAAAGTAAAGGAAAAGAAATATGAAAAAGGATGAATTAAAGAAAAGTGTGTTGTGAAAATGCAAAAATAAAAAAAACACGGAGCAAGAGAGAAAAAAAAGGAAAAAAAGGAAATAAGACAGCAAAAAAAATGTATGAATGAGTAAAAAACCTTGTATGAATTTAAGTAAGCATGCATACATTCACGAATACTTACCCTTCTCTCCTCTACATACAGCAACACACAGCAAACACCACAACACACACCCACATAGTCACAATTAACTTCCATACATAACCCTCAACTAAAAAGATCAGTCTCTCTTAAACTTGTACATATAACTCAGTGCCCCGTTCCTGCATAGTCTTTCAGCCTGAGTACATTTCGTTTTCTATTGTCACCTTTGTAATAATTCAAGGAACAATCTCCGTATTTCTTGCCTTCCGCCTCCCCCGCTTCCCGCTTCCTGTTCTCCTTGATTAAAACATTTCAGGAGTTACCTTCACCATGTCAATTATACAGAAGTTGAGTTTATACCCTCGGGAAGTGCATCAATATAGCATGAGAGAGAGAGAGAGAGAGAGAGAGAGAGAGAGAGAGAGAGAGAGAGAGAGAGAGAGAGAGAGAGAGAGAGAGAGAGGCACCTATACTCCGAAACGCGTCGATTTCTTATCTTAACTGGTTTTACAAGTTAATGAGGTTTCCACGGATAATTTCATGGTTTTAGTCAAAGAGAGAGAGAGAGAGAGAGAGAGAGAGAGAGAGAGAGAGAGAGAGAGAGAGAGAGAGAGAGACGTTTCACTATCTCCTCACTAGTGGTACACATTCTAGAACACGATATATAAGTTTCGAAGTATATTTTTGCTATTCTAGTGATAGTTTCTGTAAAATTCTACACTTTTAGGAGTAAAAACACCACTGAGAATATGAGTAATCACCACTGGAGCCTTTGAAAACTGTCCTGAGAGAGAGAGAGAGAGAGAGAGAGAGAGAGAGAGAGAGAGAGAGAGAGAGATTTATAGGACGTAATACCTTTGATGCATACCTCTACGAAAAAATACATTCAGGTAAATTCTCTCTCGCTTTTTCTCCTCCTCCTTTCTCCTCTTGATTTCCTCTTCTCCCGGCCAGATCACGTCCCTCGCTAAGAAGAGAGGGGAGAGAGGCCTAGCGGGGAGAGTGAGGGGAAAAAGAGGGGAGGAAATTGTAAAATATATCATGTACGTTTATAAAAGGGGAACAGAGAGAGAGAGAGAGAGAGAGAGAGAGAGAGAGAGAGAGAGAGAGAGAGAGAGAGAGAGAGAGAGAGAGAGAGGAGCAGATGGTAGGGTGTTGAATCTCACATTAGCAAAATGAGACGATTTAAACCTCGCGATATCTAAACGAGGCTTCGATGCAACAACAACAACACACACAAACACACACACACACACACACACACACACACACACACACACACACACACGCCAAAGTCCGACCGTTCCGTCTGATGTATGCTAATGAGGAAGCGTGGCGTGGTGACTAAGGAGCGGTCGGGCAAACAGGAGGCGATACAAACAGCCTGAACCCAATACTGTTTACACGCGACCTGTCCCTCCCTGTGGTTACCGAGGTGCTCTGCCGCGGAGGTCCGGCGGCGCGTGGCTTGGGCAGACTAGAGGTGGCAGAAAAGCACTGGTGGATTTTTTTTATGTTGGAGGAAAACTGGCTAAGGGCAACAAAAACGATCAAACAAAAAGGTCTACTGAGATGCCAGCCCCTGAACATGGTCAAGAGAGATAGGTAAAAGAAAGGGATAAATGTCTTAAATGGTGGATGCTGTGTAAAGGTGGATGAAGTTTAATGTCGTGGAATTCATTGGGTTATTGATATGAAAGGAGAGACAAACCTAACCTAACTTAACATACAACGAGAAGAAAGATATGTATGCATTGATGATAAAAAGAAAAAATATAGAAATGTATATGAAGAAAAAAAAACACGGACTTTTTAATT
>NC_059284.1:7567749-7577749 GCF_017591435.1 Portunus trituberculatus
ACGTCCTTCAAAATATGCCTAAGGGAGAGATGGAGGGAAGGGAGGAGAGAGGAGGGATATAGGGAAGGGAAGGAGAGGGGAGGGAAGGAAGGATGGAGGGATAAGGATAAGATGGAAGAGGAAGAAGGGAGATAAAAACGGTATGCTGGGATGAATGATGAACTGTGATGATGATGATGATGATGATGGAAATGATGATGATAATGATAATGGTGAGGGTGATGATGATAACTACTGACATTACAAACTTCCCTACCATTCTTAACCAACACCATCACCACCACCACCACCACCACTACCCCCACCACCACCACCACCACATAGCAAGCTCTCACTCACCACCACAATCACCAGTCGTAAGTTTGGGCGGCATTTTACTGCTCAACTTAACCCATTCACTACCACCACCACCACCACCACCACCACCACCACTACTGTCCCTACCTGTATGTACACTGCAGGTACACAGGTAAGTCACAGGTACTGGACACTCACCTGAAAAAAAAGAGAGAACAGGTTATACATATATTTAATTAACATTTGCATCGAAATCAATTACTTTTCATATTACAGATAAAAAGGTACCATATGAATATTTGGTCTCATGTGTAGTATGAGAGAGAGAGAGAGAGAGAGAGAGAGAGAGAGAGAGAGAGAGAGAGAGAGAGAGAGAGAGAGAGAGAGAGAGAGAGAGAGAGAGAGAGAGAGAATAGAACGTTAAGGACACAAACGATAATAAAATAGAAGCAACGTTACCACACACACACACACACACACACACACACACACACACACACACACACACACACACACACACACACACACACACACACACTGCCACTTCATCACAGCACCTAAATCACTTCCCAGAACAAGAAGAAAAAGAAAAAAAGACTAAACAGACACAGCGAGGCAATAACACAGCCAACCCAACCACTGCACGCAAACCAAGATAAAAAAAAAAAGGAGCAAAGCAGAAGGAATAAAAAATGAGAGGAATGAACAGTGTATTTTAAGAGTAGCAATTGAGGTACGAGTCTTCTTCCTCTCACTCCTCCTCTTCCTCCTCTTCCTCCTCTTCTTCCTCCTCTCGCAGCGCCTCCGGGAATCTTCTCTCATATCTATGTTTAGTAAAATTAAAACGCCATTTCATCAAAGGAGAAAAGGCTTGAGGCTCCAAAGAATATTGATGAGAAAAGTCCTCGTTAGTTCACGGCCGCCTTGCCATCTCAAAAAAGGGGGAAGAGGAGTAGAAAAGAGGCGTCGGTCTTTCTCCATAGTGTGTACTCTGCCTAATGAGGTTCCAGTGGAGAGGACACCAGCTGCCTCCCCGCTAACTTGTTTGGAAAATTGCGGGAACGTGTACACAGATAAAGGGGAAGTTTAATGTTCACTCCAGCACAAAAAATAAAGAAAAAATGAGAAAAAAATGGAGAAATGGTCACTACAGTACGGAAAGTAAAGGGGAAATTCAAAATATAAGAGATTGGTGACTTCAGTGCAGGATATAAAGGAAAAAAATGAGGAAAAAGGAGGTGTGGTTACTCCAGTACAAAGAGTTAAGGGAAATGAGAAAAAAAGATAGGCTGACCGATGAAGGAAAAGCAGAAAATGAGTGAAATGAATGAGTAGATAAGAGAAACATTAATAAACCAATGAATAGATAAACAGAGAATGAAAACAAACAAGCAATGAGTTAAAAGTACAAAGCATCATTGACTTTTATACCAAAAGAAATATTTACATTTTTTTTCAATAAAACCAAAAATTCTACAAAACGTTAACAAAGAAAATAATTAATCCACACCCACAAACTTACCGACACACACGTACCCTCTCACACACACACACACACACACACACACACACACACACACACACACACACACACACACACAATTCCAGTAGAGTCATTAATAACACTTTAGATGTTAACAAAGTACCGTGACGCGATTGTGATTGGATAGTAAAACAACAACCAGAGAGAGAGAGAGAGAGAGAGAGAGAGAGAGAGAGAGAGAGAGAGAGAGAGAGAGAGAGAGAAGGCACCCCATTACTATGCACACGCTAGCGATTACCTGCCAGGCGCCCTAATTAAAAGCTCACTTCCGCCACACTCACCTGAGAGTTGCAACGACTATTTCTGATTATACTTTTGTGTTTATGGATTTCTGGCGCTGGAGAATGATGTGAATAAATGGTGAGGTGGGGAAAGAATGGAGGAAACGGAGGAAAATGGAAAGTAATGAGAGGGAGTGGGTGAGAGAGAGAGGAGAGAAAGGGAGAGGTTTTTTGTCTGATTCACTGTAGACTTTGGCAAAATGATAAATAAAGAATAGAAGTGTGAAAAATGGTCATAAGAATTTAAGAGTGTGTCTGTATGTATGTAAATTTGTGTCTATTTATATCTGTCCATCTATCTATCTATCTCTCTATCTATCTATCTGTCTGTCTGTCTGTCTGTCTGTTTGTCTGTCTATATGTAAACAACATAACCAAACATCAATACACTAAACCACACGAGAGAGAGAGAGAGAGAGAGAGAGAGAGAGAGAGAGAGAGAGAGAGAGAGAGAGAGAGAGAGAGAGAGAGAGAGAGAGAGAGAGAGAGAGAGAGAGAGAGAGAGAGAGAGAGAGAGAGAGAGAGAGAGAAAAACATAATCAAATAAACCATCCTAAAAAAACATCATACCTCCTCATAACATAAAAAAGAAAAGGAAAACAAGAAAAAAAAAGTGATCAAATAAATAAATAGCAAAAAAAATAAATAAATAAAAAAAATAAATAAACGATTATAATAAAAGAAGAGCATTCCCGGTCAGATCACACCCAAGAGGAGGATCAAAGCGCGTATCCTGCCGAGCTGTCCCGGATCTCAATTAATTTATAATCAAACTTACATTGGATATACAAAGCGAAGAGAGACGAGGAGCGGGGACGAGGAGGGTCAAATTAATTACTTTTTTGTCGCCATTTTACATCACAGCGGCCATTGGGAGGAAGTGATTGGGGGAAAAAATATTAGTTTTTAATTATATATAACTTTTGTTGGTAATCATATTGAAGGTTGGAGAAGGGAGAGAGAGAGGGAAAGGGTGTGTATGGGGGAAAAGGAAGGGAAAAGGGGAATTATTGGAGGTGTGAGTGACTGGGGAGTAGTGAAGGGAGAGGGAATGAAGGGAGACTGGATTTGCTGGTGGGATGGGAAGAGAGTGAGAAGGCTGTTTTGGTGGGATGTGATAAGGAAGGGAGGGAAGGAGTGTTGAAGTGTTTTGGTGAGAGAGAGAGAGAGAGAGAGAGAGAGAGAGAGAGAGAGAGAGAGAGAGAGAGAGAGAGAGAGAGAGAGAGAGAGAGAGATAGCGTGGTTTTGTGGAAGGAAGAAAAATACGTTAGCAGGAGAGAGAAGAACGAAAAATAAAGAAAACGACAGGGAAAAATATAAAAAAAGATGAAAAATATGAAAAAGGAAAACCAAACAAGCCAACACCTGTTCACCTTTCCCCTCATCTTCCCTTCACCTTCCCCTCACATCCCTTCACCATCCCTTCATTAAAACAGGTGATAAAATGTAAACAAAAAGAATAAAGAAACCAAACTCTAAGAATTAAAGAAAGATACAAATAAATCAAGCAAAAAGAGGGGAAATATATATCACTGAGGGGAAATAAATACACCAATGAAGTCGTTACGAGCCACAGCCGCCATGTTGCTCATTATCGCCATAACGAACACAAGGTAACGACATAATGACCAGAAATGCCGCCCCTTCCCCTCTTCTCTCTCTCTCTCTCTCTCTCTCTCTCTCTCTCTCTCTCTCTCTCTCTCTCTCTCTCTCTCTCTCCCTTCTCACCTTACCTTTTCTCTCTTCTAATATCCTTCCTGTCACCTTTTATTCATTATTTTCCTATTTACCTTCATTTCCTTCCCTATTATCTCTTCCTCTCTCCTTCCTTATTTCCTTCCAATCCTTTCCTTCCTTCTTATCTTCCTTCTTTCTCTTCTCTCATTCCCTGCTTCCCTTCTTTCCTTAATTCTTATTTTCATTCTCTCTTCCATCTCTCTATTGTTTCCTTCACTTATTTTTAATTCTACTTCTCTCTTCTCCCTTCTCCTTCTCTCCTTCTTTCTCTCCATTCCTCCCTCCTTATTTTTCCTCCATCTCTTCCTATCTTCTTTTTTTTATCTCTTCCCATCCTCCTCTCTCATCTTCGTTCTCTCCTTTTCCTCCATACATTTTCAGCTTCTGCCTTTCCTTCCCCTTCGTTCATGTTCCGTCCTCTTCCTTCTCCCTTATCTCGCTTCCCTTCCTACCTCATTCACTTTCCTCCCTTACCTCCCTCTCCCTCCCTCCTCCTACCCTCCCCTTCTCGTTCCCTCTCGATGCATTACCAAACACGGTCCTGAACTGCCTTTAGGAGGAGGAGGAGGAGGAGGAGGAGGAGGAGGAGGAGGAGGAGGAGGAGGAGGAGGAGGAGGAGGAGGAGAAGAAGAAGAAGAAGAAGAAGAAGAAGAAGAAGAAGAAGAAGAAGAAGAAGAAGAAGAAGAAGAAGAAGAAGAAGAAGAAGAAGAAGAAGAAGAAGAAGAAGAAAAGAAGAAGAAGAAGAAGAAGAAAAGGAACAACAACAACAACAACAACAACAACAACAACAATAAGGAAGGTAAGGGAAAATAGAGAGAGGAAAGTAGAAAAATACAGGAAAAGAAAAAAAAAACTTTCCCAATACGATTATAAATTGTACAAAAAAAAACACAGAAATATGGAAAAAGAAAGGAAATAAAAGGAAAAAGCGGAAAAAAATCTGAGGGAAAAGAGAAATATGGAAGAAAAAAGGGAAAGAAAAGAAAAGAAAACAACACATCGAAAGCAGAAAGAAAGAAAGAAAGAAAAAGATAGATAGAAAGAGAGAGAGAGAGAGAGAGAGAGAGAGAGAGAGAGAGAGAGAGAGAGAGAGAGAGAGAGGCGGGATAAACCTCACAAAACGCACCCCACATCACACACACACACACACACACACACACACACACACACACACACACACACACACACACACACACACACACACACATCAAAATATAACCTACCACAATGTAAACCTGGAATTAGGCACCACATAACACCAGGGGCTATCCAGACAAGGCCTCACCCTCTCTCTCTCTCTCTCTCTCTCTCTCTCTCTCTCTCTCTCTCTCTCTCTCTCTCTCTCCGTAGACGCAAGGCCGTGGGGAAAATTCATTAACCAGCAGGGGAGGAAAAACCGGAGGGAAACTTGCAACGGAGGAAAAATGTGGAGGCAAATCTGGAGTTCCTAAGACTGCCTGGAGCCTTGTTTGTTTACCCTAGGCCCAGAGAGAGAGAGAGAGAGAGAGAGAGAGAGAGAGAGAGAGAGAGAGAGAGAGAGAGAGAATGTATGGGAAGAAACAGTGAGACGGAGGATATGGAAACGGAAGATAGAGAGTGAGAAAAAGAGAGTAAAGGGAGAAATAAAGAAAAAAAGAGACAAAAAGAGGAGGAATGAATGAGTAAAGATGGAAGGAAGAAGAAGGAAGAAGAAGGAAGAAAACTGATAAGGAATGGAACGAGAGAGAGAGAGAGAGAGAGAGAGAGAGAGAGAGAGAGAGAGAGAGAGAGAGAGAGAAATTGGAAACGATAAGAAGAAACGAGACACAAATTTTTAATGACAAGATATGAAAGGAACTCCAGTGTCAACAAATCAATGAGAAAAAAACCCCTTCCTTCCTTCTCCAAAACTTCCAACACACACACACACACACACACACACACACACACACACACACACACACACACACACACACACACACACACACACACACACACACACACACACACACAGGAAAAAATAACTCCAGTCCGTCCATTCAAAGTAACTCAACATGCAAGGCAGACTGTTATATTTTGGGCCCTTCCCTCAGGCTCCCTTTAACGTGAAGGTGACCGCCGCAACAGCCACTTAAAGGGACACTGGTCACCTGGAGAGAGGAGGTGGGCTTCCCCGTGACTCATGGTGTGTGTGTGTGTGTGTGTGTGTGTATGTGAGAGAGAGAGAGAGAGAGAGAGAGAGAGAGAGAGAGAGAGAGAGAGAGAGAGAGAGAGAGAGAGAGAGAGAGAGAGAGAGAGAGAGAGAGAGAGAGAGAGAGAGAGAGAGAGAGAGAGTATACCAAATTTCTTCAACATTTCCTCTAACACCCTTGTCTGCCCTACCTTACACACACACACACACACACACACACACACACACACACACACACACACACACACACACACACACACACACCTCAACAGAACATACGAGTCTCTTCCTTCCTCTTACTAACGAATTTTCAGCTCACACGAGGATAAGTTTAATTAAATCCACCCAAACCTGACCTTCTGCAGCCCTTCACCCTCAGCCCAGAAGCCCTACGCCCCGGATATTGTGTGTCACGTGAGTTAATAACGCCTCGTCCTTTATTGTCCCCGCTACAGGTGCGGAAAAATAGGTAGGATCACTTTTACACGTGTTTTTTGGTCGTGTGAATTCAGATATTGCATTTGTTATTACTCTGAATGGCTGAATGTGAATGTGTTGTATTATAGCTTGTTTTAATGTTTTTTTGTTGTATACACAGAGATTGATGTGTGCTTTTTTTTCTATATCTTAAAAGGAAAGGATTGTCACAGTCACTGCCATGCGAGGGACCTCTTTTGCATGGGGAGAAGAGTGCGCCTTCCTTGGCAGTGGCTAGTGAGTTGTTAAAATTGCCTTGATGTATCTATAAACCTCCTTCAGAGATATAAACAAGAGGAAATGCAGAAGTAGACAGGCAGTTCAAGAGTGTACCAGAAAAGGGTGAAAGATGGAGAGTACTGGTTAGCTCTTGCATTAGCTGGGTGAACGAAGAAAAGATAAGAAAAATAAAATACCAGAAAGATGAAAGAATATACGAAACATGAACCTTAGCCAGATATCTACAAGTTTGATTTTGCCATAGTGGTAATAGACAGGAAAGGACAAAAAAAATATACACTCAAGTACATATAAAGTTTGATTATCCCTTGGCAATAAAGAAGAGAAAGATGGAGACGATTCCCTATAGAAGTAAAATAATAAAAACGCACATATATAGTTGAACCTCAATCATCCAATAGTAAAAAAAAAAAAAAAGAAAAAAGAAAGATAATAAAATACAGCATACGAAACATTTGAAATTTAAAAACGGAAAAATTGAAGTAAAAATCCACCTTTTAAGCTTCCATTTCTACATAATATGCCCAATGTTTGAATATAAAGAAGCAGCAATATCACGGCTCACTTCCCCAGCCTGCCTCTCCAAATTGAGTCTTTATTAACAGACAAAAGAAAACAGGCGGACATGGAGGAAAAGAGGAAGAGAAAGAGGATGGGGAGGAAGGAAAGGAATCATGGAAAAGGAATAGAGGAAGGAAGAAGGAAGGAAGGATTGACAATGCCCTTTTCTTTCATTTTTTTCATATTCGTCTTTACTTATCTCCAGATTCCATCTACTATCTCCTCCTCTTCCTCTTCCTTCTCCTTCTCCTCCTTTTCCTTCTCCACCTTTTCCTCTCAAGACTCGAAAGGGAAATCGTGCAAGGCTTAAGGGATAAAGAGTTTGGAAATTGCATGAGCTTACTTTAGAGGAGGAGGAGGAGGAGGAGGAGGAGGAGGAGGAGGAGGAGGAGGAGGAGGAGCTGATAAAAACATTGGTGGTGTTTGATATTACAGAAGCAGAACAAAACACACTCAAAAAAAGAAACTGGGACAAAAAAAAAATACAAACATAATTGTAGAAAAAGAAAAGATAAGAAACAGAAAGAGAGAGAAAAAAAATAACGATGTTTACACCGAAAGAGAAATTAAAAGAAGTAGAAATAAAAATCAAATTACCACAGAACAAAACACAAGAACAAAGAAAACTGGCACAAAAAAAATAAATAAAAAAATAAAGAGAGAGAGAGAGAGAGAAAGAAATAAAAAGTCGATGTTTAAGGAAAAAAAATAAGGAATAGAGGAAACAAAAATCAAACCTCCACAAAACACAAGAAAAAAGGAAATTGGCACAAAAAAAAAAAAGAAAAGAAATAAGAGAGAGAGAGAGAGAGAGGAAAGAAATAAAAAAAAAAGTCGATGTTTATAAGGAAGGAAAGATAAAGGAGAGTGGAAATAAAAGTGTGTTTGTGCGACGGTTACTTTATGGGAATAACATCTGGCGGGAAATAGAAACAGGGAAAAAAGGGGGAAAAAAAAGAGGGAAAGGGAAATCCAGTACTCGGGGCAAACTGGCATCGAATAGCAGCGTTTGGGAGCAGAAGCGGTCGAAAATCCCCTCATTACTATGCTAAACTCGTCTCTATGGCCTGAGTCTTCCTGCTGGAATTACCCTGCCCTTCCCTTCATCCCTTCACTTCATTCCCTTCTTCCCTTCATTTCACTAACTTCCTTCATATTCTTCTGTTTTTTTTTTTTCTTCTTTCATTGTTTGCTTTTATTTTCTCTTACTTGAACAAGCTTATCTTTTTTTCTTTTCCTTCACTTCTCTTTCTTTCCATTCTACTGTTTTTTCCTTCCTTTCATTGTTTACTTTTATTTCCTCTTCCTTGAACAAGCTTCTTTTTTTTTCGTTCCCTTCACTTTCTCACTTTTATCATTTTCCATTTGTTTCCTTATTTTCCTTCCTTTTCTTCTGTTTACTATCCCCTAACTCTGTTCCTCTTTCCTTTCCTTCATTTCCTTCCTTTTATAGTTCATTTCCTTCACCCCTCTCCCTTCTCTTCATTCACCCTTTCGTTATTCCCTTTTTCATATTTCCTCTTACTCTTCCTCCTTCGTTGCTCTCTCATTTGTTTCTTATTTCCTTTTTCTTCTCTCCCTTGTTACTATTTCTTATCCTAACTTCCTTATTCTCCTTCGTTTTCCATTTCTTATCTCTATTTTCCTGCTTCCTTCATTCCCTCTCTTCTTCCTTGTTTTATTATTCTATCTTCCTTATTCCTTCTAGCTGTCATGTCTTCTTACGTCTTATCTCTTTTTCTTTCCTTTTCCCCTTCTCTACATAAACTATTTCTCTATCTTTCCTCTTCTTCCCCTTCCCACGTTCTACTCACATCCTCCCTTCACTACCAGACAAAGTTTACTCATTGCCCCTTACATAGTCTCCCTCTCCTCCCCCAGCGCCTCAAGTCTGCCACTGGTGCTCTGAGCTCTATAATCTCGCTATATGAACTTCCTGTTTGGTCGACACCGCATCTTCTTCTTTAATAACTTGGCAACTTTTTTAATACCTTCCTTGAATTCATATCTTTTGTCACTTCTTTAAGTTTTCCTCAATGGTGTTAGTTTCCGTATGTATTTTTTCTAATGAAGTAAGTTTTTTTGGTGTTTTTTTTTCATGTGTTGGTTTGTTTTCGTGTGGTCAGCGTCAAGTTGGGCTAAGGTGGAAAATATCAGTGTATGGTAATTTAACTGCGGACGCTTGCGGTGAAAACTTTCTTCATTTGTACATAAAAAAAAAAAGACGGGGTAGCTGGGGATGGGTGGGAGAGTGAGATGGAGTAGGACAATGAAAGGTGGGGCAGGGGAAAGGGAGAGAGTGGGAGAGGGAGAGGTGGGAAGTGAAAAAAATAAAACTTCTGCAATTTCCCTTCAAAGTATTCCTCGCCGCACCTCAATAACCTTAAGGCTAAAAAATTCCCTTCATTCTGTCACCCTTTCTTCATTTCTCTCTCTCTCTCTCTCTCTACATAATTTATCTTTGGCCAGCTTTCCGGTGGTCAAAAATATATATAGAAAAAGAAATAGAAGTAGATTATTGCCACGGACACAAACAAGTACATCTATTTACCCTGAAAGCTTTGGAAAGGAAGGAAATGATTGAAAGTGGAAAGAAAAGGAGGAATGGCTGAAGGAAGAAAGGAAAGGGGTAATAATTGAAGGAAAGAAAGGGAGGATGAAAGGAAATAGGATAGAAAGAAGGATGGCTGGAGA
>NC_059284.1:7582749-7605249 GCF_017591435.1 Portunus trituberculatus
CGTAATAAAAATCTGTCTCCCTCTTTTTATTCTCCCCTGACACATTCACACTTACTGGAGCGTCAATGGGTGCGAGAGATGACGGCCTCCACATCGCCTTTATCCTCCAGAAGTATCGATTTGTTTTCCCTTCCACAAACATCGATGAGGGAAGGGAATGCTAATTATAATGAGTGTGCGAAATATTTGCATTTTTATGAATATTAGAAATGAGAAGAGGCTGAGAGAGAGAGAGAGAGAGAGAGAGAGAGAGAGAGAGAGAGAGAGAGAGAGAGAGAGAGAGAGAGAGAGAGAGAGAGAGAGAGAGAGAGAGAGAGAGAGAGAGAGAGAGAGAGAGAGAGAGAGAATCAGAAAGAAAGATACAGAGAGAAACACACCCACACATGTATAGACAAACAGAAAACACACACACACACACACACACACACACACACACACACACACACAAAAGCCAGGTAAATAAACATCTAATTAACCCAAGCCAATCACATGAGTAATACCAAATTCTATACCAATAACCCACCAGTCCTCTTACACCACCACACCAAATAACCAATAGGCACATTACTTATCTCCCCAAGACTTCCTGATTGGCTGAGGGGGAAAGGAGACGCAGGGATGAGAAGGACAGGTAAGCAGGCGGTCCGTGTTTCCCTCATTAATCCCGCAGGTGGGGGTCAAGGGAGAGTAATCAAGGTACAGAAAGGGAAGGTGAAGGAGGAAGGGGAAAGAAGGTACAGACAGGTAAGAGCAAATGAGTGTAACAAGAAGGGATATGAGGATGATAAGATAATACGAAGACGAAGGAGGAGGAGAGGAAAAAAAAGGTAGAGAGAGGTAGATGCAATTGAGGATTAGAAGAAAGGTTATGAGGATGGTTAGAAAAATAAGACGAAAGAAAGGGATAATGAAGGGAGAGGGAGATAGATGAAAGTGAAAGGTAGATAGGTAGGTGGAAAGGGTGAATGAAAGGAATACAAGAGAATAAGGTGAAAATGGAGGAGAAATACAGGAAGATCAAGGGACGAAGGAGTAAATGGGAGTCATGAAAAGATATGTGTGAAGGAAGGAAGGAAGACATGAGAAAGATGAAGGAATAAGGTGAAATGAGAAAAAGGTTATGAAAAAAAGGGAAAAAAATAGAAAATTTATAAGTAAGAAAAGTAGAAATTATTAACATGAAATTAAAAAAAAGATAAAAGAGACAATATTTACTTTCCGTGATATGAACTCTCTCTCTCTCTCTCTCTCTCTCTCTCTCTCTCTCTCTCTCTCTCTCTCTCAGCCAACCAACCTTATCGCATTTCCAGCTGAAATTACGAGATCAAGCTTCCCTCCCTGGAGAGACGAACCCGCATAAATATACCCCAGGCCTCCCCTACTCCCCCTCCCCTACCCTCCCTACCCCCATACACGTCCCCTACCTCCCCACACCTCCCCTTCACCACCCCTACCGCATCTACACCCAGGTCTCTACCGCTCTCCCTTTTACCTCTCTCCCTCTTCCACTGCATATGCCTTCTCTCTCTCTCTCTCTCTCTCTCTCTCTCTCTCTCTCTCTCTCTCTCTCTCTCTCTCTCTCTCTCTCTCTCTCTCTCTCTCTCTCTCTCTCTCTCTCTCTCTCTCTCTCTCTCTCTCTCTCTCTCTCTATCTCTTTTTTCACTATCATCACCTTCCCTCCACTCTTGTCTTCCGTACATCATCTCTCTCATTTTCTCTTTCTCTTTCACTTATTTCTTACCTATTTTCTTTTATTTCTCCTCATTTCATTATTTCCCATCACCTCTCGGTTTTATGTTCCTTTCTCTTCTTCTTCCTCTTTCCATTTTCCTTCCTCTCACTTTAACGCCTGTTCGTCAGCTTCTGCTTCTCTTACTCCTCTTCTTTCAACACTTCTATATATACGAGATGTGGAACGCGGCCAGGTCAGTTTAGGGGATTTAACAAGGAACGTTCACAAGCACACACACACACACACACACACACACACACACACACACACACACACACACACACACACACACACACACACACACACACACATACAATTGTACAACAGCCAAACAAAGGGTGATTGTATTGGTGAAACACACACAAACAGACACACACACACACACACACACACACACACACACACACACACACACACACACACACACACACACACACACACACACACACACATATACACAAACACACACACAGTAATGAATACGTCCACACGAATTATCACTCACCCAGCACAGCCCTGCACGCACAAAACCTGCGTTACATTTACACGCACAATATTTACACGAACAGAAATCACATTATCTGTCGAGTTCGATGTATTAGCGTGGTGGTGAATGAGTGTCCGCTTGGTTGTTTGTGTCCCTTTGATGTGGTTTACATATTTACGTTTGAACTCTCGGTAATTTTGTGCTATTGCCTTCCCGTCGCTTGGAGATAAATTTTAAAGTTGGTTCAAATTATATTCCACCCTCGCTCTTTATACACAAAAATGCATAATTGAGGTGCAGCAAATGTGTTTATTTTTCATTACCAGAATATCTATAAAAATAGTGGGTTTTTTTCTTTTCGGGTCTATATATAAGTGAAGGTAAAAAGATATATAAAGAATAAAAAAGACCATTATTTTTCATTTATTTTCTATACTATAAAAAAAAGTTGTGGTTATCTTTATTTTCTTTTCGGGTCTATATACAAATGAAGGTAAAATGATAAATAAAGAAAAAAAACAAGACCATTATTTTTCATTTCTTTTCGATACTCAGATCTCTTTTTCTTTTGCTTTGCTTCAGCCATTCAACTAAAAGTACTGATGAGTTACTTGAAATTAGTCCTCTGGCTCTGACCTTTAAAAGTAGAAAAGAAAAGGCAAAAAATTATTAATCAGGAATACGTAACCTAATCTACATGTACCTGTGAACTTGAAAGATAAGCAAACAGGTGGAATATTAATTTGTAAAGGCCCATGCCAGTCCATATATAACATGAAAATATACATGTCTCTCTCTCTCTCTCTCTCTCTCTCTCTCTCTCTCTCTCTCTCTCTCTCTCTGAAACACAAAGTGATGCAATATTCAGGCAGGGTAATATTTCAGTGTATGGGTGTTGCCAATAAGGATCAATAGAGGCACATCCGCACGTCCACGCCTCGTCCCGCACTGAGCTTCGTATTCTCAAACACTTCTGTTCCTCACTTCCATTATTTCAAAAAGGCTTTACCTAAATTTGCACGAGTTTTTAAGGTGCTTTTTTTACGGTTTTAGAGATAGATTGATAAGGTTAACTGGAGAAACACTTTTAAAACCCTGCTATCATCTCTCCAGCCTTGGAAAATAGTCATGGTGAGGGAGCCAAGTGTTTCTGAATATAGACATGAACTCCAGCCTGCCAGTTTTGTTAAGGTATTTTTAAGGTTCTAGAGGCAGATTGATGGGATTTCTTTATTGTTAACTGAAGAAACACTCTTGAAAATCATGTTAATCATCTCTGTGGCCTTGGGAAATAGTCGTGGTGAGAGAATAAAGCTTTTCTGAATATGGACATGACTTTCGGCCTGCCACTGCCAGTTGCATTGCGCCTCTTCTGGGAGAACGTGAACCTGTCATTTGGGTTTACATGACAAGACTCCCTTACTTTTTTTTTTTTTCGTTTATGTGGAAGTGAATGGGGTAAGATTATATTGTTCTGTTCCTACATTTGTTTGTATTATTTTTTGTCCTCCTCCTCCTCCTACTACTCTTGGGTTTTTTTCTTTTTCTTATTTTCTTATTTTCTTTCCACGTTTTTCTTTATATTGACCTAATCTAACCTATCAGAAATGAACTTCACCTAACTTCACCTTATCTTCCGTAACTTAACCTCACCCGAACTACTACTACTACTAATACTATTAATACTACTACTTCTTCTACTACTACTACTACTACTACTACTACTACTACTACTACTACTACTACTACTACTACTACTACCACTACTACTACTAATACTAATACTTTTAATATCATTACTACTATTACTACTACTACTACTACTACTACTACTACTACTACTACTGCTACTGCTACTGCTACTACTACTACTACTACTACTACTATTACTACCAACCAAGAATATACCACCACATTACTATTCATTCCTTCCATACAACTGCCACATATACAAACCTTTTTCTTCCACTCTCTCTTCCTCTTCCTCCCACATCATAACTCTCTCTCTACCTCCAATACTAACACGGCCACTGCTGCCAACACTTCCCAGCACTCTTTCAGCTGCTCCCTGCCCCTCTGGTCCCTCCGGCCGAAGGTTTGTCATCAATTTGCATATAGATTCCTCATCGGCCATCAACGGGTGATCACTCCAATACTTTCTGACACTTGGCAGCCGCGTATGCAAAGAAGCTAAGTTGGTATCCCTTGAATATGGATGTGTGTGTTCATTATCCCTGCGACTCTAGCCCCTCTCTCTTCCCCTTCACGCCCTATTCATCTCCTGCCTTTCCCGCCAAATCCCCTCCTTTCCCTTCCTCTTATCACTTATTTTCTTCCTGTTTCTTTCCTCCTTCTCTTATTAGTTTTTTTTTTTTTTTGCTTCTTATTTTCTTTTTATTTTCTATTTTCGCCAAACATTATTTTTTCGCTCCTTTTCACTTTACGTTCATTTCCATTTATCCTTTATTTTTCATTTCATAATCTTCATTTTTTTTTTTCATTCCCGTCTAATTTATCTTTCCTTTCCTTCTCTCCTCTTCACTTCTTATCGCTTATTTTATCCTAGTCTCTAACTTCTTATTCTTCCTTTACTGGTTGCCATTCGCATAATTTTCTTCCTTCATATTCCTTTCCACCTTATTTTACACCATATCCTCTCCCCTTCCCTCCCTGGTCTAACAAACATAACTAATCCTTCCTATCCACTCTTTCCACACCAAACATATCAAATCGATCTTATTCTTTTATCTCCTGTTTCCCTTCCATGTGTGTCTCTTCCTACACACACACCACACAAAGGAAGAAGGAAGAGTGTAGATCGAGTCCCTGTGTAGCAGAACGTGTAGGTACATCAGGGAAACACAATTACTCCAACAACGCAGCACGGGATGGAGTGGACAGGTGGCAACGTTTAGTTCAATTCCAAGTGGCCAACTCGCTAATTGGTCACAACAAGTTAACTCTGCACAGGGAGGCAGCGAAAACAAGTAAACGAGGGATGTAAAGGAATACTAAAGGAGGAAGCAAGGAACAGGGTCAAAGGGGAAAAATGGATAAAATATACAGTGCAGGAACAATAAAGTAGGGAATTAGATTAAAATATCAAAGAAAAAAGGAAATACAAATAGAGAAAATATAGAGAGATGGGATAAAGAAAAATGAGAAGTAAGGAAGCAGGAAAACCAAAGGAACAGAAATGGAAGAAAACAAGAAACAGGTTGAGATGAAAATAAGCTTAAACACAAAAATAGAAAACGAAGAGCAGTGAAAATAAAGACAAGCTGATGAGACAAACATAGAGAATGATGGATCAAACACAGGTAGAAGAGAATTCCTAAATCAACAAATGAAAAAAAAGAAGCTAAAATAGAGAAAAGATGGGAAAGTGGGGGAGTGATGGAAGAGAAAAACATATCACATGCAAACGACACCAGGAAAAAAATTGATGAAACGGAAGGTACATTTTTTCCTCTCCTTATTTTGCCTGTATGATTTTTTTTTTTTTTTTTTGCTCTTTTTTTTTCCCCTCCCTGTCAGGTCTTTCCTCCATCCATCACGCGTCACAAAAACCTGCTTGATTTTTATATTTGCTATGTCAAAATGCTTAACGAGTACACACAGACACACACACACACACACACACACACACACACACACACACACACACACACACACACACACAGTGGTTAGAGCGCTGGCTTCACAAGCCAGAGGACCGGGGTTCGATTCCCCGGCCGGGTGGAGATATTTGGGTGTCTCCTTTCACGTGTAGCCCCTGTTCACCTAGCAGTGAGTAGGTACGGGATGTAAATCGAGGAGTTGTGACCTTGTTGTCCCGGTGTGTGGTGTGTGCCTGGTCTCAGACCTATCCGAAGATCGGAAATAATGAGCTCTGAGCTCGTTCCGTAGGGTAACGTCTGGCTGTCTCGTCAGAGACTGCAGCGGATCAAACAGTGAAACACACACACACAGCTACAGTACACTTGATAATTAATGGTGTGAGTGTATGTGTGTGTATGCGTGTGTGTGTGTGTGTGTGTGTGTGTGTGTGTGTGTGTGTGTGTGTGTGTGTGTGTGTGTGTGTGTGTGTGTGTGTGTGTGTGTGTGTGTGTGTGTGTGTGTGTGTGTGTGTGTGTGTTTGGCAGTGACTCCATCCAGACTCCTTATGAAATCACAAAAATACTTAGAGACATCTCAGACACCTCTATAGGAACCCGGAAACTTCTTTAAGAAACTTTAGGACTCCACAGACACTAGTATAAAAGAATAACCTAGTGAGAAAATAAGCGGAAAATAAAAAATTATCTTGGGAGAACCGCAGAAGAGAAAAAAAAATAATATACAAGAAAAATAAGTGGTTTCTGTATTTAAACCTGGCGCGAAACACACGTAGAGTTTTTATTCAGACTGAATGAGGAACGGGAAGTATTATACGTATTTCAGTTGAAGATAGAGAAAACAACCACCACAGCAGTAGAGGAGAGGAAGAACAACAGGAAAAATAATAGAAACACCGTGATGCAGTAGTTAAACCTGGCGGGCTAAGTGCGTAGAGATTTTGTCAGGCTGAGCGAAGACAAGAGTAATTCCTGACACGAGGCTTCACACGAACACTCAACGCTTCCCTCTTGTACTCCTTTGTATTCTCTGCATTTCCAACGCTCTCTCACACCTCCTCCTCCTCCTCCTCTTCCTGTTCTTCCTCCTCCTTGTGTCTTAGTATTCATGGGCTGCCCTGAGGCGTCTGGACCTGTAATTGGTGAGTCAGATGAACAGGGAGAGACGCGGGTAGGCAAGGAAGAAGATGGGGAGGAGAACAAGGAGAGAGGAGGCTCTAGAGGTCGTGCTGGTGTTACTTGTGGTATTGTTAGTTATGCTTGATTTTTAGAGATAAGATAAGGAATATTGTAGGTTGAGCTTATTACTTACACTTGTTCAATGTATGCATGTGGTTAGCGTAATTCTACAGCATTTCCTTCCTCCTCGATAACGCTTGAAGCTTATGCCGAAACAGTAAAATATGGTGGTGTGGTGTCCTGGTGAAGCTGTGATGTGGTGAGGTGGTGGGATGTGTTGAGGTCGTGCTGGGATGTGGTGAGATGGTGTGGTAGTGCAGTGTCGTGGTGGTGGTGGGATGTGGTAAGGTGGTGGTAGTGTGGTGGTGAGGCGGTGTAGTGGTGAGGAAGTGGTAGTGTCGTGGTGAGCTGATAGTGGGATGTGGTGAAGTGGTGGTGAAGTGGTGGTGAGGTGGTGGTAGTGTGATGGTGAGGTGACGGTAGTGTGGTGGTGGTAGTGTGGTGGTGGTGGTGAGGTGGTGGGGCAGAGCGGTGAGCTGTGGTGGTGCTAACTTTACCCAACTAATTAACTTCAAGGCGAGCAACGTCTGTTAGAGAGAGAGAGAGGAGAGAGAGAGAGAGAGAGAGAGAGAGAGAGAGAGAGAGAGAGAGAGAGAGAGAGAGAGAGAGAGAGAGAGAGAGAGAGAGAGAGAGAGAGAGAGAGAGAGAGAGAGAGAGAGAGAGAGAGAGAGAGAGAGAGAGAGAGAGAGAGAGAGAGAGAGAGAGAGAGAGAGAATTAAGCAATCATTGAACTGTATATTAATTCCTTTATAGTTACAAATCTTCCTCTATTTCCCTTACTATTCATCCTTCTTACCCACACCTCACTCTCTCATGCATCCTCTCATTTCCACCAACAATTAATCACAAACAAACCCTTTTTAAAATCTTCTCTTACATTTCCTATCTTCCACTTCCTCATTCATCACTCAGTCCCGATCCTCCTCTCATGTCCTGATATCCCACAGTAATGAATCCTAAAACCCACATCCTTCACTTATCCTTAGTATCCTTATCATTCCTCCCTGGAAGCTAATTATCCTCTCGTTCTCATTTTTTTTTCTGTATTTTTTTTTTCATGTCTTTCCTCTGTACTTTTCGTGAACCTTTTCTTCTCCCTCGTGTAATTCAAACAGCAAGGATATCTGATAAGAAGAACTATCACATGTCACTTCTAATATTTTACACTCTTGATCCGCTCCTTTGAAATGTGTTTACTGATGATTTTTTTCAACATCTCTCTCTCTCTCTCTCTCTCTCTCTCTCTCTCTCTCTCTCTCTCTCTCTCTCTCTCTCTCTCTCTCTCTCTCTCTCTCTCTCTCTCTCTCTCTCTCTCTCTCTCTCTCTCTCTCTCTCTTATCTCCTTTCTTTTCCTTTGCCTTACTCTCTTTTCCATTTTCTTTTCCCACTCACGATTATCCTCTTTCATTTACCTCGTCCTCTTCTCCATCCTCCTCTTTCTCTACCTCTCTATCTCTTTCTCTTCATCTCAACCTCTCCCAGCCCTCTCTCCTTCTAGGCCTCCATTCCCTCCCTTACCTCGCCTCTCACGTCTACGGAGCTAAGAGAGGAGGATGTAGCAAGGGAGGAATGACAGACAGAAGACGCATTAGAACTCAAGCCTCACACAATCATAACTTGAGTGAGAGGCGCCAGGTGAAAGGCGTGGTGTGACGGAAGGAACTGAGGCAGAACAATGATGGCTAGAACTGTCTGATTTGTTGAGTGGTTGACTGACTGTATGACTGATTGACTGATTGGGTGATTGATTAAATGATTGACCTACTGATCTTATGCCTGATAGACTGAATAACAGACTAATTTACTGACTAATTGAATGTTTGTCTGACTTACTGACTTGCTGTACGGGTGACTATTAAATTTAAGTGGCTGACTGATTAACTGACTGACCTAGAAAATAATTTAATTCACCCACATAATCACACACACACACACACAGACACACACACACACACACACACACACACACACACACACACACACACACACACACACACACACACACACACTCACTCACGTCTTCATTTCCTTCTCCTCATCCTCGTCTTCCCTCTGTAAGGCGATTACTTAGGCTCACCAGACACCAATATTCACGTACATATTACCGTGATACTGGAGATAGAGAGAGAGAGAGAGAGAGAGAGAGAGAGAGAGAGAGAGAGAGAGAGAGAGAGAGAGAGAGAGAGAGAGAGAGAGAGAGAGAGAGAGAGAGAGAGAGAGAGAGAGAGAGAGAGAGAGACGAACCGGAAATAGAGAAACTGCTAATAACGATACTAAGATGAATAATGTAAGAAAAAAAAAGAAATATGAGTAATGAATGTTTCTTATTAACTCTCTCTCTCTCTCTCTCTCTCTCTCTCTCTCTCTCTCTCTCTCTCTCTCTCTCTCTCTCTCTCTCTCTCTCTCTCTCTCTCTCTCTCTCTCTCTCTCTCTCTCTCTCTCCCATAGTAACTGAGAGATGGAAGAGAGAAAAAGAAGGAAACAGAAGAAAACAAAGGACGATGATAGGAAGAAATTATTACCATGAAGAATGAAAGGAAGAGAGAAAAGTTTGGATGATGAAGAATGAAGAACAAAAGGAAACAAAAATAATGATTGTAGAAACGAATGCATAAGGGAGGAGGAGGTGGAGGAGAAGTAGAAGGAGGAGGAGGAGGAGGAGGAGCAGGAAGAAGAAAAAGAAGACGTTAGAGAAAGAATATGACAATGAAAGAAAGAGAAGATGAAGAAAAGCAGATGAAAATGCACCAAAAAATTATGGAGGAAGGGAAAGACAGACAGAAGGAAAGTAAAGGAAGGGAGAGAAATAAAATAACGGGGGGAAGAGGAATAAGATGAAGAGGAGAAGGGAGGGAGATAAATGAAGAAATATAGGCAGAGGGAGAGAAAGGATAGGCAGAGAGAGAGAGAGAAAGAGAGAGGAGAGAGAGAGAGAGAGAGAGAGAGAGAGAGAGAGAGAGAGAGAGAGAGAGAGAGAGAGAGAGAGAGAGAGAGAGAGAGAGAGAGAGAGAGAGAGAGAGAGAGAGAGAGAGAGAGAGAGAGAGAGAGAGAGAGAGAGAGAGAGAGAGAGAGAGAGAGAGAGAGAGAGAGAGAGAGAGAGAGAGAGAGAGAGAGAGAGAGAGAGAGAGAGAGAGAGAGAGAGAGAGACAGTGAGGAGTGGAGATGACAAGGGTTGACATCCTCTCCCTTCACTCTCCCTTCACTCTCCTCTCTCCCTCCCTGCCACGCCTCCCGCTAATGTGTTTGTCTGCATCCTCCACGCCACCAGAGATTGCGCTGTGCTAACTTTTGAAGGTGCCTAACAGGAATTCATAAGACGTCATTGCTACTATTTTTGTTTTATTTTTTTGTATTTATTTATTTATTCACTTATTCATTCACTCATTTATCTATTTATATATTCATTTATTCATCTATTGTTTTTAATATGTTTATACTCTAGTTTCCTGTTGTTTGTTTGTTTGTTTGTTTGTTTGTTTCTCTCTCTCTCTCTCTCTCTCTCTCTCTCTCTCTCTCTCTCTCTCTCTCTCTCTCTCTCTCTCTCTCATCATCCAGGTTTAATCTTTTCATTCTGTGCTTCTTTATTTCTTTAAATGGTGAGTTTTGTTTTCTTTTCTTCAAACACTATCACCACCACCACCACCACCACTACTAACACTATCACTACCACAACCACCACTAACACAATCACCACCACCACCACCACCACCACCACTAACACCATCACCATCACCACCATCACCACCACCACAACCACCACCACCACCAATAGAACATCACAAATTGCTCCCTCCCTAACTAACTCTACCCGTCACCACCATAACTGACTCCCTCCCTCCCTCCCTCCCTCCCTACCTCCCTCTTTCCTTCCTTCCCTCCACGCATCCTACAGCCTACCAGCGTGTACCGGAGCACTGGGAGGCCAAGGCACGTCCCCGCCTGCGCCTCTGTCAATTAGGCATCAATGGCAAATTTCCCTCCGACAAAAGACATCGATCGAAAAGAGAAACGATCACACGGAAAATTGAGGGGAAAAAAAAGCTGAGGGGTCGAAGACGTGGCGTTCCGAAGCACTGAAGGGAGAGAGTAAGGAAGAGGGGAGAAGAGAGGGGAGACTTAAGGAAAATGTACTGGTTGCTTCAATGAGGTGACAACAAGGGGAGTGAGAGAAGGGATGATAAGGTAAGGAAGTACTTGAGGGAGGGAAGAAATGAAGGAGCTAATGGTGAATAGGTTAAGGGATTGAATGAAGGGTTATAATGGGATGTAATGGGGAGGTAAATGAAGGAGAGGTTGAGGAAAGAAATATTGCAGTAAGAAATAGTGAAAAAATATCAAAATTGTATCTATGCTTTTAATATTCTTGCAGTATTATCATTGCTCTCTCTGTCTCTCTCTCTCTCTCTCTCTCTCTCTCTCTCTCTCTCTCTCTCTCTCTCTCTCTCTCTCTCTCTCTCTCTCTCTCTCTCTCCGATCCCTATCCATCTAATTTTTTTTCTTCAGTAGTTGGTTAATTCACTTGCCTTCCTTCCTTCCACCTTTCCTTCCTTCCATCTTTCCTTCCTTCCATCTGTCTTTCATTCTACTCTCATTCCACTCTTTCCTTTGTAATTACTCCTCTTGTATTTTCAAGCTCTCTCTCTCTTCCTTAATTAACCTTCTTCTCTCCTTCTTCCTGCCTTCTATTACATTTCTATAGATCGTCTCTCTCTATACATATACCTTCTAATTCTTTATTTTCCTACTGTTCATCTTTTTTCTTTTGGTTTTCTTTCACTTTACTCATTTTGTAGTTCACTTCTCTTCCCTACACTTCTTACTACTACTACTATTACTACTACTACTACTACTGTTATTCCTCTTCCTCCTTCATCAGCCTCTCTTCAAACACTCCCTCCCGTAGACCTTCCCTCACTGAAGCAGCTAAAACCATCCTTCCTTCGACCGCTGACGACGAAGCATTCCCCTTCCAACCTAATTTTCCATCGTTTCTCTCCTCCCTCTCCCCTTCCCTTCCTATCCAAGGCTCTCCCTCTTGCTCCTCCTCCTCCAACACGACTTCAATTACATTTACGGATCTCCTACACGCTACAAGAACCCAAACTCCTAAAGAAATCTGGCTGGGTAATGGATTTTTCTCTCCCTCTCAATACCCAGGATGGAATCGCCCGAGCTGGGAATGCGATTGGCTAAAGGCGAATAGAAGGCAGCTGGTGATTGGTGGAGAGGCGAGGGAGAACACAAGGAACACGACCTGAATGCGAATTGGGTGATTGGTTAACAAGCCGGAATGTAATACACGTGTGGCTGCGAAAATGATGTTGATTGGTGGAAAAAAGGTGCCCAAAATAAAAGAAGGATTGGTGGAAGAAAAGATGCCACAGAATATAAAATGGAGGGAGGAAGAGAAAGGTATTGACACAAGAGTCATATAGAGAAAAAATAGAGAACATTGTCGGAATATACCTGTTCAAAATAAAACTGAGGCAACAAAGAGAACAGTGTATATATTTGAGCAATAAGAGAGAAAAATTGAAAAGAAAGAAGGAAAAAAGGATATTCAGACAGTGTATAATCCCAGTACCAGGAAAGGAAAGGTGGACAGGAATATCAAGAAAGGGAAACACGTCCCACTCATCCTGCTGAGGGAAAAAGGAAAGACTGGACAATGTGACCACCACGGAAGGAGAAACAGGAAGGAAAATGGAAAAAGCTTCACTCTCCGAATATTAGAAAAGAGAATCTGAGGAAAAGAAAGAAGCGAACAGAGGAAGGAAAAACTATAAGCAAATCATACGAAGTGAGAAAAATGAGAAAAGGAAAGAGAAATTCAGGTTACAGAGAAAAAGAGGATAACTTAGATTTGCTATAGAAGATAGACAGATAAGATACAATACGAGTAAGTTATAATGCCTCAGAAAATCGAAATAGTTTTTTTTTTATTTTAATGAAGGATAAGTATGGATAACGTGTGTGTGTGTGTGTGTGTGTGTGTGTGTGTGTGTGTGTGTGTGTGTGTGTGTGTGTGTGTGTGTGTGTGTGTGTGTGTGTGTGTGTGTGTGTGTGTGTGTGTGTGTGTCGCAAACTTCTTCAGGTGAGCTATTCAATGATTACCTTTTACAAGTGAGCTATTCAATGATTACCTCTTACAAGACGTATCTATTCAAAGTCTCTCTCTCTCTCTCTCTCTCTCTCTCTCTCTCTCTCTCTCTCTCTCTCTCTCTCTCTCTCTCTCTCTCTCTCTCTCTCTCTCTCTCTCACACACACACACACACACACACACAAACCTACCACATAGCTATATTTACATCCTCTTACAATCTTACAAATATTATCTTTGCTGTATATTACACTCTATTACATTCCTCCTTCCTTCCCATTCTTTCTCATTACTCATTACATCCTTAAGGTATTATTTTATCACTAATTACCAAACTGACTCAATTAATACGACAATCAAACTTCCTACCACTACCACTACCATCACCACCACCACTACCACTCACAGAACATAACACACCTTAACTTCTCAAATCCTTCTCTCAAACTTCTCCTGAACTTCCCAGCGGCTTTAATCAGGTGGTGACCGGGTGAGGGTAGGGCAGGTGAGGGGAAAGGTGATAAGAATGGAAATACTGATGCCTAAGGGGAGTGTGTGTGAGGGAGAGTGTTAGATTTGTGTTGTATTTGTGTTGTATTCGTTTTGTTAGTGTAAATCTAATGTCTTGGTTTTTGTTTTGTTAATCATATATTTGGTTGGGATTTTTTTTTAGGTATATTTGCCATGATAAAAAAGTAAATATATTCTAGTGATGATATTGCCCTGTTAGTGATGAAAATTGTTCTGTTTCTGTGATGAATTTATTGTTTTAGTGGTGACTGTAAGCTCTTGGTGATATTGTTTGTTGGTGTTGGTCATTGCTTTGGTTTTCCTGTGTTACTGATGAATTCACTCTGCCAGTTATAAGTTCTTTCTGTTAGTGATAAAAGTTAGTGCGTCAGTGGTTTATATATGATAACTTTGTACTGCTCATCAATTTATTATGTTCATGATAAACTTATTCCATCACCTCACACACTTCCTCCCTTCGGCAAAGAAAAATTAAAAAAGAAATCATATATATCAAGATAGAGAAGAGCAAATTACAAGAAGATATAGGACGAGAACCAGAGATGAAAATATAGTAAAAGGGTGTTGACATGAAGAATTGACGTAACTAAATGGAGAAAAAAGGGAAAGAAAATTACAAGAAAAGATTAATTTGCTCTGCTAGCTACAAATGATTTATGTTAGTGGTAAAAGTGCGTCAGTGATTTATATTTATTATGCTCATGGTAAATTTATTCCGTCACAGTATTCATTCCCTCCTCCCTCTCCCCTGTCCCTTCCCTCACTGCCACTCGCTCCGCACTGACCCAAGAAGAGGAATGACACGAGTTTCTGTGACATTCCCCCTTACTCCCAACCACCACCACCATCACCACCACCACCACCACCACCACCACCACCACCACCGCCATCACCACCGTCTCTTTCACTTGTGTATTCATGAAGTATTGACTAGAGGTTACTTTATCGATGGCTAGGTAACCTCCTCCTCCTCCTCCTCTTCCTACTTCTCCTCCTCCTATATTTACGAGTCTGGCCTATACGTAGTTGTAATTGGAAGGAAAGCTAAGTGAAGGAAAATCAATGTTCTTGGTCTCACGATGAAAAATGTAGTTGATATAAAGAAGGGAAATGATTATGCTTCGACAAGGAAAAAGTAAAAAAAGAAATTATATCATGATAGAGAAGAGGAAGTAAAGGAGACATACGACAAGGACTAGAGATGAAAATATAGTGAAAGGGAAATAACAGAGAGGAGAAAAATAAAAGAAAATGACAAGAAACACTGATGAAGGAAAACAAAGAAGAAACTCCAAGAAAATAAATAAAAAAAAAGCAAAACAAAAACAAAAAATCAAACATATAACGAAATACAACAAAAAAAATAGAAAATAAAACAAAACAGACATAAAAAACAAAACAGAAATAAAAGAAGACAAATAAAACAATCAGATGAAAACAAATAACAGAAAAAAAGGAAACTATAAAGACAAAAAAAAGAGACAAAAAAACACTGATAGAAAAAAAAGGATGGAAAATATGGAGGTAAGATAATATGTCACGTAGAGGGCAAAGGAGCACGTCCACAAAATTTCCCTAAAGGCCCGGAAGAGTGGAGGGAGGGAGGGAGAGAGGTAGGGAACGAGGGGAGACAGAGAGAGAGAGAGAGAGAGAGAGAGAAAAGGGAGGGAGAGAGGAAATGAAGAGAGAATTCAGAAATCATATAAGGGGAGAGGAGAATGTGAGAAGCGGAAGGTGGATAGAAAAAAGGGAATAAAGAAAAGGAGATGGGGAACAAAAGGAAGAAGGAAAATTTAAAGAATAGCAGGGATATATGGAAAGAGATGATTTAAAAAGGAACGGAAAGGGAGAAAGGGATAGAGTAGTGTCAATGGAAAAAAAGAGAATAGAGAAAGAGAGAAGGAATAAAAGCAGTGGTAAAAAAGAGAAGGAAGGCAGGAATGATAAAAGAGGAAAAATAAACTAAAAAAGGAAACGAAAGAAATGAAAGGAAGAAGGTTGTGAGAATAGGGAAAGAGAGAAGGAATAAAGGCAGTGGATAAGGAAGAGAAAGAAGGCAGGAAAGAAAACAACAGGGAGAAATATAAGAGGAAAAGAGAGAGGCAGAAAGAAAAACACGAAAGGAAATAAAGAAAAAACAGGAAAAGAGAAAAGGGAGGAAAGAAAACGAGAAGAAAGGATGCACAAGAGAATTCACTAACAAAAAAAGATAAGGACGGAGAGAAGAAAAGTTTGGAAGATGGAGGAAAGGAGAGGAGAAAAGGGAGAAAAAAAGGCGCTCATCTTCACCTGTAGCAACGGTCACTGCCATAAGCCTACCTGGTGGTGACGGAGCATAAAGGGTTACCTGTGATTTGTTTGGCCAGGTGATTAGGTTGTCAGGCAGGTGAGGGAGGCAAGCTAAGGTGAGCTGAGGTTAAGTGCAAGATGTGGAAGGTAAGATTAATTCAGGTGAGGTTAGGTTAGGTTAGGTTAGGTTTAGTTAGGGTAGCTTAGGTTGGGTTAGGTTAGGTTAGGGTAGGTTAGGTTAAGTGTGGTTAAGTATGGGAGGTTATTAAGTCAAGAGTTAAGATGAGGTAAGATAACATAAGATTAGATGAAGTAAGGAGTATAGGACAGAATGATAAAAAGATAAAACAAACAAAATAAGACACAAAATAATAATAATACATAATATAAAACAGTACATTACGGCAAAACAGAAACCAATAATGCGTGATAACCTAACATCTTAAAAACAAAAAGAAAAAGAAACAGATCAGTACCAAACAATACCTCATGACACAAAACAAAACAGAAAATGGAACAAAGAGACAAAACAGAAAACAATCCACAATAATGAAAGAAAACGAGGAATATTATCGGAGACCATACAATAGAAATAAGCAAAATAGTGAAGAGTATTAAGAAAGTCAATACCCGTACAACAATACTCAGGATAGTACAGAATAGTCCACGATAGTACAGTATAAGGGAGAATGGTCTTAATGGGCGTCTGATGCACATAAAAGCCTTCTAAGGGGCAGGAGGAAGCGAGGCCACTGGTTACCCCCTTAATTGGATCATAATAAAAGGCAATACAGGCGATGTTTCAAGAGCCAAGCGTAGGAAACTCGACCTAATAGGAGGATAACTTTGAGGGAATCGATTATAGGTTTATATTGCCCCCGTGTATCTCTGGGCTTATCGCTGGCTGGAGAAAATAAAGGGAAGGTAAAGGGAGAGAAAAGAATAATGAAGGTTAAGAGTTTTGTGTCTAGAATGGTGAAGGAAATGGTGATGATGTGATAATGAAAGAAATAAAAGAGAAGAAGAGGAGATAAGAATAAGGAAAGTGATCATATGGAGGTAAAACAAAAGATAGAAAGAGGGAAGTGAGCAAAAAGATTAAGATAAGTTGTAAATAAAGATATAATTCACTAGACACAAAAGTTTATTGACGTAAAGAACAGAATAATCTCATACAAGTAGCAACACACACACACACACACACACACACACACACACACACACACACACACACACAGTAATCAGGTGACACAGGGGGACGCCACACACCTGAGGGAGGCGAATCCGAAGACCACTGCGGAGGAAAAGTCTCGGGGGAACACACCACGGAGGAGGAGGAGGAGGAGGAGGAGGAGAACAGAGGATCAACAACAATAACAAGAAGGACATCAGTAATAAGAACAAGAAAAGTAGAAACATCATCAACATCAACAACAACAACAACAACAACAACAACAACAACAACAACAACAACAACAACAACAACAACAACAAAAACAAAAACAACAAGAACAAATAGAAAAAAACACCCATACACTTATAAACCATCACCTCACCACTACCACCACCACCACCACCACCACCACCACCACCACCACCAGGAGTTAATGAAGGGCACAAGTGACGCCTCGAGAGAAAGGGCCATCAGTAAGCGGTGCGCCAGGGCATCGACCAGGCTGACGGAGGGGGCACCGCTTCCTTAACAAGATTTAGAGAGGAGCAGGAGGCTTGTTCCTTCACCCTGCCTTCGGGGGGTAAGAGAGGAGGGAGGGAGAGAGGGAGAAAGGGGGAGAGGCTGAGGAAGCGTCAAGAGGGAAGGTAAAGATGGGAAGAAGGTTGATGGTAAAGGGACAGAGGGAAAGACGGGAGAGAGGAGAGGGGAGAGGGGATAAGGAAGCGTCAAGAGGGTAAAGGGAAGGTTAAGGGAAAGGAGAAGGAAAGCCGTTAGGGAAGGGGAAAGAGGAAAGGGCAAGAGAGGAAAGATGAGAGGAAGGAAGAAAGGACAAAATATAGAGAGATAAAAGACCAAGAGAAAGAAGATAGAGGATATAGAGAAAGACAGAGTAAAAGAAGAGTTAGACAAAATATACTGAGGAAGAAGAACGGAAAAAGAAAAAATATGAAGAAATAGGAGAAGAGTATGACAAGATATAGAAGACCTAGCGTTAGAGGAGGAAGGACTAGAAAAGCCACGAGGGAGAAAGATGGGAGACGGAGGAAGGGAGCGAACGGGAGACTGAGGGAGGACTAGAGTAATGAAGGGAGGAGGAGGAGAGACGGAGGGAAGGAGAGAGAGGAGGGAGTGATGGAAAGGGAGGATGCGAGGAGGTAATGAAGGAGAGAGAGATGAAGGGAAGCTATAGGAAGAATATCAGACTTGAAATGACAACGGAGCGACAGACGAGAGAGGAGAGGAGAGGAGAGAGGCGGGAACAAAAGAACAGAACCTTAACAATAGTGAAGAGACGACTCCCAGTGACGCGGTGAAGGGAAATGAGAAGAACGACGATTTTTCAAGGGTTCAGGTGGACGCAAATAAAAAAATGTCACTCTGTGTAACTGTACGATACATAACCTGCTCTTTTTTCTTTTTGTTTTGTTTTAAAATTATCAAATGTATCTTACTTTATTTGATTTGTGTGGTACTGTTAGTTGTGAAAGTATAAAGTTTGTGATGTTACTGAATACAGAGAGAGATTTAATATTGGAAACCTCACCAACTAACTTTCTCAGCTATCTTGTGGCACGTCAGGAAACAAACAGACACACAAACACGGAGGCGGAAGGGACACAACGCCGTCTCAAAAGTCAACAAGAAAAAAAAAAGTTTTCGTATATTAAAATCACCAAACTTGAATCATAAAACACGAATCCATTCCCAAAACTAGGAGAGGAAATGCATATATTACAAAAAAGGGAATAGAAAACGAGTTGAATAATAAAACCATCTTCTGAAACAAACCAATAAAGATAAATAAATAATGAGGAAAGTAAGACCGCCCCTCACACACACACAGACACAAACAGACATACACGTAGCCATTACCAACAGACAGACAGACAAATGAAGACACCAGATATAAGTGAGACAGACAAATTTGTGCAAGGGGAAGCGGCCTGAGGGAATGGAGGGGACGGACAGCGCGCGTCATCCGAGGGGACACGGGGCCAAGTAAGGGGAAAGCAGAGGGTGAGGGGACACCGCGCCCTGAGGCTGGTGTGGGTGTGTTTGTCCCAGGAGGTGAAGGAACAGGACACCGCCGAGAAGGGAGGTCAATACCCAGGTCAAATATGAAGAGGTAGGAGGTGAAAACACAAAAAATAGACAAGTAGAGCATCTTTTTTTTATATATTTTGGTTCTCATGCAAGGGAAACAGAATTATAATGAAGAAAAAAAATAATCAGCGTGTCAGTTCCCACCATAGAAAAGTCACTCTAATTAGCAAACAATCTGAACCGCTTTGTAATCTTCCTCAGATACTTAACCTCTTTTCTTATTCAGCTCTGTTGAAATAAAGACATATTCCCACGATTACTTCTAAATTTCACACAGGTAGCAGATCTGTAAACTCTTAACATCTTCAGTACTGGGACATTTTTACCTTGAATTTTGTGTGTGACTAAACGATTTTATTTTCATTAGGAAGGGTATATGGAGGTCAGAAGAATAATGGCCAGGGTATTCACTATTTCAATCTTCACGTAAGTTTCTGAAGCTGTATAAAATCACCAAATAGTCAGCAGAATTTTAAAGACATTTATCCCTAACTTCCAGATGACTCTTTACCAATCTCTTAAGGAAATTGTAGTTTAAATAGGCCTTTTTTATCTTTTTTCCCTCTGGCTTGTTTCCCTCTTGCAAAACAAATGGAAGAAATATCAAAACGTGTCCTGGAACTGAAAAGGTTAAGCGATTACTATTCAGTGCATTATTAATCAGAGAAACACATATATTAGACTATAACTAATCATCAATATGGCCTTTGAAAATAATTAAGCCAGAGTGATTAGTAAAAAATAGCCAGACCTTTTCAGAATAACGAAACAACTTTAAAAAAACACATCAGAAAAATCACAACACACATTCTCTCTCTCTCTCGCTCTCTCTCTCTCTCTCTCTCTCTCTCTCTCTCTCTCTCTAGCAAGGCAGAGAAGCCGTAAAATAGAGAAGAGTGATGTTCGGGAGAGAGAAGGAAGAGAGAGAAAAGCAAGAGAAACAAGAGTGGTGAGGGAGAGCTGAGAGTGAGAGTGAAAGTGAGAGTGAGAGGGGGCTGTGTACACGGACAAGACTTAGTATCCACATTTGTCATCACTCGTGTCTCTTCAGGAGGGAGAGAGGGGGAGAGAGTGAGAGGGAGAGGGGAAGGAAAAGGGAAGAGAGGTGTGAGAAGAGGGAGGGAAGGAGACCTATTTGAAAGAAAGAGAGGAAAGGGAGAAATAGGGAGGGAGTACACCTATTTTCTCTCTCTCTCTCTCTCTCTCTCTCTCTCTCTCTCTCTCTCTCTCTCTCTCTCTCTCTCTCTCTCTCTCTCTCTCTCTCTCTCTCTCTCTCTCTCTCTCTCTCTCTCTCTCTCTCTCTCTCTCTCTCACGAATTTCGAGGTTTGGAAGTGCGAGAGGGAGAGTAGATATGCAAGTGGCGGATTGACAATACAAGACCTCTCTCTCTCTCTCTCTCTCTCCCTCTTCCTCTGCCCTTCACTTCCTTCCCTCCCCTCTCACTTATCCCTCCCTTTCAGAACTCTCAATTTTACACCCACTCCTCGTCCCTCCTTTCATCTCTTCCCTTTCTTTACCTTTTATTCAGCTAATTCTCTTCCTTTCCTTTATATTATACGATCTATTCTTCTTCTTTCCTTTCCTTAATTATTCTTTTAACATTCTATTCTTGTTCTTTCTCTTCTTTCATCTTATATTCTATCTATCAATTATATCTCTCTCTTTCCCTTTACCTTTTTTTTCTGCTAAGTCACTGCAATGCCTGCTCATGTATAAATGCTTCAAATACTTATCTTAATGTATATTCAAATGTCCTCAAATGTTCAAATTACCCAAAAGTTTTATTCCCGTCTTTTCTTTTTTATTCAAGCGTCACTGTTACGTCTGTTTACTAATATGAGATTCACTTGACTAGAAACACGTGCTGGATAAGTTAGATTAAGATTAGAATAGGTTAGATTAGGTTGGGTTGGGTTGGGTTGGGTTGCGTTAGGTTAGGTTAGGTTAGGTTAGGTTAGGTTAGGGTTAGGTTAGGTTAGGTTAGGTTAGGTTAGGTTAGGTTAGGTTAGGTTAGGTTAGGTTAGGTTAGGTTAGGTTAGGTTAGGTTAGGTTGGGTTGGGTTAGGTTAGGTTAGGTTAGGTTAGGTTGGGTTAGGTTACGTTAGGTTAGGTTAGGTTAGGTTAGGTTAGGTTAGGTTAGGTTAGGTTAGGTTAGGTTAGGTTAGGTTAGGTTAGGTTAGGTTGGGTTAGGTTAGGTTGGGTTAGGGTTAGGTTAGGTTAGGTTGGGTTAGGGTTAGGTTAGGTTGGGTTAGGTTAGGTTCGGTTAGGTTAGGTTAGGTTAGGTTGGGTTAGGTTAGGTTAGGTTAGGTTAGGTTAGGTTAGGTTAGGTTGGGTTGGGTTAGGTTAGGTTGGGTTGGGTTAGGTTGGGTTGGGTTAGGTTGGGTTGGGTTAGGTTAGGGCTTGTAACTACCTGGTTACGATAAGGAGGAGGAAGACGAAAGTAGGTGTGCAAGTAAGGAAGAAACGAGAGAGATGGAAGAATATATTGAGATGAAAGGAAGGAAGGAAGGAAGGATAGAAGGATAAAAGGATGGAAGGAAGGATGGAAGAATGGAAGAAAGGAAACAAGAATGAATACACACATAAATGAATGGCAGAAGAAAAAAAATAACACATGATTTAAAATAATACATGATTAAATAAAGCTGATAATGACAAATACAAACAATGAAAGAGAAAAAACAAACACAAAAAAACAATAAAAGATAAACCACGAATAAAAATAAAACCAGAAAAATAATTCACGAAAGAGAAAAAAAAATACCACAACACCAAACACTCGATAGAACCAAACAAAACATCCCACCACCAACCAACCACAAACTAATAACAATAAAAGCACAACAGAGAGCTAGTACGTCTTACCCCCAAACAAACACATCTCCATCCCCTCCAAACCCTCCACCCCTCCACTAACACGCACAGGAGAAAACCACACTAGTTTATCACGAGGCCGCCACAGACAAATCCTTTAGGCTTGTAGGAATTCTGGGGTTAGAGAGAGAGAGAGAGAGAGAGAGAGAGAGAGAGAGAGAGAGAGAGAGAGAGAGAGAGAGAGAGAGAGAGAGAGAGAGAGAGAGAGAGAGAGAGAGAGAGAGAGAGAGAGAGAGCATGGATTACCTCTAATGGAGAAAAAGAGGGTAGGGAAAAGACAATGGCGAGGAGGAAGAGGGATAGAAGTAAGAGTAAGAGGAGGAGAGGAGGAGGAGGAGGAGGAAGAGGAGGAGG
>NC_059284.1:7610249-7617749 GCF_017591435.1 Portunus trituberculatus
ATGTGAAGTCAGGGAGGTGCAAGGCGGTGAGGACTAATTAAGTGATGTCCAAATGAAAAAAAAGAAGTGAATCTATGTGTTTTAATCTATTTGCACACATTTTGGTAGTGCAGTGCGTGATGGGAAGAGTGACAAGCATCATTACAAGTCAGGTGTCATCTTAATGCTTGTCTCTTTCTCGTATTTCACCTCTAAAACAAACTATAAAACACTGATTCCATATTCGCCATCTCCTTCTATTCACCTTACATTTACTTACGCCTGAAAACTAAGACAAATATATTTACTCCACATTTATCCCTCGAAATATAACACATTCACGCACACTAAATACTAAGAGGAAAACATTGCCTCTACATTCACCACAACATTCTAAAACCTCACCTAAAACACATAAAAAAAAGAGAGAGCAAAATAC
This sequence comes from Portunus trituberculatus, assembly GCF_017591435.1. Taxonomy (NCBI): domain Eukaryota; kingdom Metazoa; phylum Arthropoda; class Malacostraca; order Decapoda; family Portunidae; genus Portunus; species Portunus trituberculatus. The sequence goes on from NC_059284.1 coordinate 7,610,668, forward strand.
ACAACCACTACAAAAAATACCTCACATTAACCTCTTCAGTACTGGTACGCATTTCTGCCATGAGTTTCGGATGCCATTAGACGATTACATTTACACCAGGAAGGGTCTATGGAGGTCAGAAGACGAATAACCAGAGTCTTCACTATTTAAAGCCTTATATAACTTTCTAAAGCTGTATAGAATCGAGAAATAGTAACCAAAATCAATAGGAAAACGCGTCCTGGTACTAAAGGTGTTAATTCACGTACTGACTGGGCACAAACACCTTGACAACTGCATCTTCCCTTCCTTATATGCTTATGATTACTGAGTCCATTGAGAGACAACTAATATACAATACAATCACAAGGGAAGCAGCAGATGGTAACGAGAGGAAGAAGAGGAAAGCGAGGTGAGGCGTGGGAGAGATAAGGAGAAGCATTGGTGGTGATGGAGCGAGGGAGAGAGCTGATGGTGCCTGGATGGTTAATGATGGAGAGGGGAGTGTGTGATGGAGGAGAGGGGAATGTGATGGAGAGGAAAGAACAGGATATAATGGCGAGAGAGAGAGAGAGCGTGCTGAAGTTATAAGGATGGAAATAAAAGTAAAGAGATGAAGAGGGAAAGACTGAGAGAGAGGAGAGGAACTACGATGAAAAGGTGGACGTGGAGAGAAGATAAATGAAACGATAAATAGGAGAGGAAAGGGAAGAGGGAGAGATATGAGAAGACCTAAATAGAAAAATGAAGAGGAAAGGTGTATTGAAGAAAATGTTAAGAGAATAGTGAGAAAGAGATGGAGATAAAAAAAATACGGAAGAAGGAATAGAAAAATGAGGAAAAAGAGGAGAAATCTGGAAATAACAAGATAAATAGTGAAACGAAAAGGATAAACAAAAGGGAAAGAAAGACAGAGAGGTGGAAGAGAGAAAAAAGAGAAAAGAATGATGAAAATAAAAAAATAAAAGAGAGACGAAAACGTAAAAGGAATATAAGTGGAAAGAAGTAAAGAAGAGAATTATTGAATGTGGAAAAAATTAATATGCAAGAAGCCAAAACGAAGAGACAGAGAGAGAGAGAGAGAGAGAGAGAGAGAGAGAGAGAGAGAGAGAGAGAGAGAGAGAGAGAGAGAGAGAGAGAGAGAGAGAGAGAGAGAGAGAGAGAGAGAGAGAGAGAACAGGAGCATAGGTGAGGAAGGGAAGGTAAAATGATGGAGAGAGATGGAGTAAGACAGGTAACGAGTCAGAAAGCCAACAAACAAACACACACACAAACGCTACCGAGCAAATGAAAGAAAGAAAAGAAAATTGAATAAAAAGTAAATTAAAACGAAACAGAAAACAATATACATTAAATTCTTTGGTGTTTTTCTTGTCTCGAACGAAAAAAAATGGGTTGAAACTACTCTCTCTCTCTCTCTCTCTCTCTCTCTCTCTCTCTGGCAGCAGGGCGACTCTCACGGCCACAATACCTCCACACAATGACAGGTATCGTCAATACTCACCACCTACACTCATAATGGCTCCTCCTCTCTCTCCTCTCCCTCCTCCTCTCCATTCTCTATCTCCTCCTCTTCCTCCTCCTCTTCCTTCTCTTCTTCCATTTCCATTTTTTCCTGTTTCATATTTTCTTCTGCGTCGCATTTACATTTTTCTTTGTTTTGCTTTATTTTTGCTCTCTCTCTCTCTCTCTCTCTCTCTCTCTCTCTCTCTCTCTCTCTCTCTCTCTCTCTCTCTCTCTCTCTCTCTCTCTCTCTCTCTCTCTCTCTCTCTCTCTTGACGTCCTTTCCACTTAAAGGAAGGAATGACAAGAAACAAACAATAGAAGAAACAAAGTCAATAAATTTATACAATAGCAGAGAGAGAGAGAGAGAGAGAGAGAGAGAGAGAGAGAGAGAGAGTAAACTTCAGGTATAAAACACGATCAAAGCAGAACAGACAGACAGACAGACAGAGAAGAGGAAGGATAAAGTGGGTGATTCGTAGGAAGGCAAGGAGGAAGGACTACCACCACCACTACTTCCACTACCACCACCACCACCACCACCACCACCTAGTCCTCCAGTCGCGGCTCGCAAAACAAGACAATTCCCTCGGGGCGAATCGATCACTGGCTGGACTAATGGAGGCGTGGCGAGAATGCTGAGTCTTCTGCCCTGCCCTGACTCCCGCTGGCCTCAACCTGCACGCCCTGGACACAACCCACACTCCACCACGCCCACTGCCTCCCCCTGAACACGCCATACCCCCTACCATGCCCATCACGACGCCCACCACGACCCACAACGCCTCTTCTGAACACAAACCCAATCAAAAGTGACTCTCCTCTCTCGATTCCATTCTGAAAATCTTAGCATGACTTTTTTTTTCGTTCCTTCTCTCCTTCTTTCTCCCCTTCCTTCTCCCCCTCCTTGTCCCTCCTCGTCCCGTCAACATCTTGCTCCCCTCACCGCCAACGAGCTGACAAAACCCCTCGGCCTCCCCTCAGTATAATCCCTTCACTTGAATTATTTTCCCATCAAGAGCTAGTTACCGCCGGAGGGACGCGCTGCCCGGAGACTCACGTGTTCTGCGGCCCCACCAGGCAGGCACCGCCAAATTAAAGCAAATAAGATAAATTCGCATGCAAATGGTTTTCAAAGGGAGTGTTGAGGCTTGAAGGCTTCGAGGTGGTGGTAGTAGTGGTGGTGGTGGTGGTGGTGGTGGTGGTGGTGGTGGACAGTCCCTTCATCTCGCTAGGGATTGAGGAAAAATGGGATTAATTAAGTTTTTATTCAGATTTTTTTAAAGATGCTCAGGCTGGAATAAAAATGTGTGTTTTGTGTGTGTAGCTCAGTCTTGTTATTCATACAGCCTATTGTGATACTGAAGGAAAAAAAGTTTGTATCAAAGATTGTATTGAGTTTACATAATCCAATATTTTTTTCTAATCTTGAAACTTACTCTAACAATAATCCTTAGCTGTAGAAAACGAAGCAGAAAATAGAACGATATTACAATTTCCCCTTTACTTTCCTTCATTATCTCGCTCACACAAACCAAACAGAAAAAAAAATACTAAAACACACATCAATCAAATACAAATCTCCTTTAACCTTCCATCAACACACACCAAAATCTATAAAAAAGACAAACTACCCTTCATACATTCACCAAACTCCAATTCATTAACTAACCAAAGATAAAAACGAACACAAAAAATAACACCTTTACAATTTCTATTAAGCTCTTCATCACACTCTCCAGAAAAACGCCTCACTCTTCACCAGCGCGTCTCTTTGAAGTCTTAATCGCACTGAACACAAGGAACAATTAATACGCTAGTTCTTTAAGGGTCTTTTTGCAGGCATGTTGTTATTTCAGGCCCGAGGGAAGACTATGAAGAGAAAACGAATGAAAATGAAGGTAAGACATAAGGAAAACGAAGAGTAAGGAAGGGAAAAGGGAAAGACAATGTGATGAAGAAAGAAGGAGAGAGAAAGAAGAGTAAATAGTTGAAGACCATAAAAGGATCAATCAAAGAGAACACAATCAAGAAAAACTAGCAGGAAGAAAATTTAATACAAGGAAGAAGAGATAACTAAAAACAACATCAAATGAAAGAAAATAAAGAAAAAGACATAGAAGAGAAGACACTAGAAGGTAAAAACAAGAAAAATCTAACAGAATGAATAAAAGACAAGCAAAGAAAAGACAAAAGGAGGAGAGAGTGAAAAACAAGGGAAATTTAAAAGAAGGAAGAGAAGAAAAGTAAAAAATGAAAGAAAGGAAGAAGAAGGAAAACTAACTATATCCCTCTTCTTTTTTTTCCTCCTCCTCCTCCTCCTCCTCCTCCTCCTCCTCCTCCTCCTCCTCCTCCTCCTCCTCCTTCTTCTCTCCTCCTCCTTCTCCCTATGCAATCTGTAGGGAAGTACTTCTTCAAGACAATACCTCAATCTTACCTCCCCTTTTACCTCCAGTGGCCAACCAATTTTCTCTCTCCTCCATGTACTATACCTCTCCCTCCCCTCTCTCTCTCTCTCTCTCTCTCTCTCTCTCTCTCTCTCTCTCTCTCTCTCTCTCTCTCTCTCTCTCTCTCTCTCTCTCTCTCAAGCACTTTCAAAAGGTTTCCTCGTTTTCTTTCCTCTATTTTGTCTCTCCTCTCTCCCTCCCTCCCTCCTTCCATCTCTCTTCCTTACCCTTCATCCATCCATCCTCCTCCTCCTCCTCCTCCTCCTCCTCCTCCTCCTCCTCCTGTCACACCAAGACAAACTTAATTTCGATTTACCCTTAGGCACGTGAGTCATCCTTTGCTGTTTTCCTCCTCCTCCTCCTCCTCCTCCTCCTCCTCCTTCTTATGAGTTTTTCATCTCTTCTTCTTCCATTTCCTTATCTTTCTTTGTAATTGTTTTTATTGTTTTGTTTTTCTTCCTCCTCTTCTTCTTCTTCTTCTTCTTCTTCTTCTTTTCTTCTTCTTCTTTTCTTCTTCTTCTTCTTCCTCGTCTTCTTCTTCTTCTTCTTCTTCTTCTTCTTCTTCTTCCTCGTCTTCTTCTTCTTCTTCTCTCTTTATTCTTCTTCTTATTATTATTCTTCTTCTTCTTCTTCTTCTTCTTCTTCTTATTCTTCTTCTTCTTCTTCTTCTTCTTCTTCACCCTGCCACATTTGTCAGATAATTCTTCGTCTTCACTCCCCTCATCATCTCTTCTTTCCCTCTCTCCTCTCCCTCCAACTCTCCCCTCACTCTCACTTCCTCTCACTTCCTTCCTTTATTTCTTCCTCTAACTCACCTACTCATCGCCATTCCCACTCTCTCTCTCTCTCTCTCTCTCTCTCTCTCTCTCCCTATCCTCTCTCCTAAAGCTTGTATTTACGAGGGTGTCCATCTTGAACTACCTCTCTCTCTCTTTCTCTCTCTCTCTCTCTGGTAATAAAATCCTTGCCGTTGACTCACCTAAAAACACGAATTATCTCTCTCTCTCTCTCTCTCTCTCTCTCTCTCTCTCTCTCTCTCTCTCTCTCTCTCTCTCCGATTCACAAGTAATAATACAATTTTCAAGCATTTTTCTTTCATTTCTCTCCATTTTATTTATTTATTTGAACTTTATTCACTGTGGAGCTTTCAGGTTTTATTTCCCTTCCCTCTGTTTTCATTTGCCATTTAATTTTTCCCCCTTGCGTTGCATTTCCTGCCCCGCTCTGCCCCTGGGGACTCCGCGGGGGCACTCTGATCCTCCCGCGGCAAAAAAGTACACGAGGGAAAAATGGAAGGTAAAAATGTAACAGAAGGGGAATTTTTTTTTTTTTTTTGTATCTGCAGTAAAAATATAAAGAAAATCATATTAGTGTCTATTTTTTTTTCTTTTTTTTTTTTTGTTCTTGGGTTTGTCTTGTTTTTGTTTTGTGATGAATTTTCAGTTACGTTTGTTTTATTGTGTTTTGTTTGTGTGTTTATGAGTGGCGTTTGATTTTGAAGTGTTTTTATTGTTGTTTTATTTAGAGTTATTGTTTTGATTGTGTGTGTGTGTGTGTGTGTGTGTGTGTGTGTGTGTGTGTGTGTGTGTGTGTGTGTGTGTGTGTGTGTGTGTGTGTGTGTGTGTGTGTGTGTGTGTGTGTGTGTGTGTGTGTGTGTGTGTGTGTGTGTGTGTGTGTGTCTTCTGAGTCACAAAGGAGGAGATGGAAAAGTAATAGAAGGAAATGATGAAAAGTCAGATTAGAGAGAGAGAGAGAGAGAGAGAGAGAGAGAGAGAGAGAGAGAGAGAGAGAGAGAGAGAGAGAGAGAGAGAGAGAGAGAGAGAGAGAGAGAGAGAGAGAGAAACCTACTCTTCCCATACAAATTCATAGTGTTAAAGATTTTTTCTATCTCTAGGGTTTAAAGGAGAGAATATTCTAGTCGCACACACACACACACACACACACACACACACACACACACACACACACACACACACACACACCTTTCTAATGCAAATGCCGCCACTCTCTACACTCACTAAATCCTTTCAAAATCTGGTGCGGCCTTAAGTTGTCTTTGGCCAAACTATCCAACTCCTCTCTCTCTCTCTCTCTCTCTCTCTCTCTCTCTCTCTCTCTCTCTCTCTCTCTCTCTAACATTAGTGAAAGAGAGAAAGAGAGAGAAATAATGATAGTTTTTATTTTTTGTCTATCTAAAACTCAAACGTTTCACTCTTTCTTCTATTCTCCTCCCTCTCCTCCTCCTCCTCCTCCTCCTCCTCCTCCTCCTCCTCCTCCTCCTCCTCCTCCTCCTCCTCCTCCTCCTCCTCCTCCTCCTCCTCCTCCTCCTCCTCCTCCTCCTCCTCCTCCTCCTCCTCCTCCTCCTCCTCCTCCTCCTCTTCTTCCTCCTCCTCCTTCTCCTTCTCTTCCACCTCCTCTTCTTCCACCTCCTCCTCCTCTTCGTCCTCCTTCTCTCCTCCTCCTTCCCCTTTTCCTCCTCATCTTGCCTTTGAGAGCGTGACTCATCTATTATTAGGAAGACACGAGCCTTCTTTTTCTTTTAAACATTTAGGCTTCTTCCTCTCCTCCATTTCTTCCTTCTCCCTCCTCTTCACCCTGTTCTTATTCCTTCCTTTTTCCTCCAGTCACTTCTCCTCCCTCCTCTTTATATTCTTAAAGACAGAATATTTTGCCACGTGTTCTGAGTTGCCAATGAGAGAAAAAACAGTTATAGGAACCTGACATCATATTTGTAGCTTTTGAAAACAGTATTGATGAAAAACAAAGACTTATAGATCGATAGTTTGACAAGTATTCTGCATCATCAACAAGAAAAAATACACTCCTAGAACTCTGACCTAACAAACACTCCTAGGAACTTCTCTAATCGTCTTTGTAGCCTTTGAAAACAGTATTGGTAACAGAGCAGAGCGTTTACGAGCTTAACTTATACACAAGTTTCCAAGAGTCAGCCTGTCAGTCTTCACAGTGCCAAGAGATACAGAACATAAGCCTCTATTATGATATTCTTTGCTCTCTCACCCCGATATTTTTTTCAAGGCCACAGGAAGGACTAGCCGCGTTTCTCCTATTGATATTGTAGAAGTCTTGTCAATCTTTCACTAGAACCGAAATAAAAGCCGCCTTGAAAACCTGTTCAACTTCAACTAAAGC
>NC_059284.1:7622749-7647749 GCF_017591435.1 Portunus trituberculatus
TTACCAGACAACCCGCCCCTCTCCTCTCTATAAAACCCCAAGAACCTCCAGAACCTTTCCTTCCCTCCGCCCTGAAAGCACCTCCGGACATTACAGTGAAGGACAGTGGCCATAACTTAGCCCGAAGTCCTGGAAAGGAGGGAGTCAGCGCCTGCACTTATCAACACAGAGTACGAGGGTGAAGGAGAATGGGTATATCGGTGGAGTGTTTGAAAGGGAGACAGTCAGGTATCTATACAAGGAGAGAATTACAATGGAGAGAAAAAATGGGGAGGATTCCGTGTTTGAGTCAGTGTTACGTTAATTTTGTAAGTATTAGCAACACAAGTAAGGTTAAATCAGGGTTTTTATGTACGAGAGGCACTGGTCAGAGATAAGAAAACGAAGGAGGGCCACTGGGAGTACCTGTTACAAAATAAAAGTCAGTGAAATTCAGTGTAGAAGTGTTTGTCAGTGTGGAAGTGTGAGTTGCAAAGGAAAGGTGAGTCAGTGTGAGTCAGTGTAAAAGTGAGAGTCGCAAATCGAAGGTCGAAGGAGAGTCAGTGTTTATCAATGCGGGAGTGTGAGTCGCAAATGAAATGTCAAAATTAAGTCCGTGTTAGTCAGTGCAAGGTGTTAGTCGCAAAAGAAAGGTCAGTGTGGAAGTGTCAATGCAGAGGAAAGGTCAACAATACTAGTGAGTGTGAGAGCGTGAATGGTCCGCCAGTAACTCACCTTCTTGGTCTTGGGCCCCGGGGTGTGTGCCGTCCACAGGAGCCTGCTGCCCACACTCCTCTCTCGATACATTCTTCTCTCCGTGAGCTGGAGATGCGCATCCCATTACGTCACTGCCTTCAGCCACTCCCCACACTGATCACTCCCTCACTCTCACTCTCACTCGCCCAGCGCCTTCACCTGTTCCTGGTTCACTGCTCCTCGGTCACTGATTCCACTCACTCAGCCGCACTGTATCCATCCAGCGTGTTCCCGTGACATCATCCCCTGGGGCTTGATGTAAGGCGCTGCTCCAAGGCTATGAGGGGCAGGCACAGGCAGACCCCCGGTACGGCCTTCTGGGGACTTGGGACACCTCACTGCCTCGCCGCCTCATGGTTCAGCCTCTTCTTGCACCAAAAGCCTCACGGAACATAAATTTTCAGTGTTGATAAATTTGTTTTTTTTTCCGGGTAGTTTATTATTTTTTCTTAGGTTTGTTTCCAGCATCAGTGTTGCAGATTCTTCTCAAGTCCAAGAGGCGCACGACACATGCCTCGCTCTCTCCCTCTCTCTCTTCTCCCCAACACAAACACTTCAGCACACTCACACACCCTCCACGTCAGGATTGCCTCGCCTCAGCCTCCGCACCTCACAGCTTCCCTAATCCACTTCTGTCAGAAACATTTGATTCAGTATGATAAAGAAAAGGGGCATTGAGGGACCCCCGATCCAATAAGGGAACCATCGCCAACACTCCGCCCCTCCCTTTGAAGGCGCCGCTGCCCCAAAGAACACGAGATGCGTAGCGGCTCCAGCTTACATGAATAACCCATGAGTGAGGGTTACCTGCTTCCCCCAACACCAAGACGGGACCCCAACACCCTAAGCCGACGCTGGAGGAGGATTAGAAGCCGGACGTCGCCTAAAGGTTGATTAATAGGAGCATTTCAGTCTGCAAGCCTCACCCAATCCGCGATATCTTACAAGGCTTAAGTGTCATCTGAGAGCAGGAATACTTGGAGAAACACACCTTGGGCTGAATTAAATGTGATTGAATATGAGCATTTTAGAATCTGCTACCTCATGCACCCAATTGAGGATTTGCTATAGAACTTTTGTAATCTTAAGTATTTTTTTGAGAATATAAATACTTAAGACTCGTGGGACTTTTTTGAGCATGAGTCACTCTAAAGTTTGAACAAATGCGAACTTAATCCATCGTATCCAAAACACTCTACTTTGTTGACAGGAACTTTCCTCTAAAATACGAACACATAAGAGAAGAAAGCCCTGCCCTGATCTAAGCGTGAGTTACTAAAACAACATCAAAACTGGCCAGCTGGTTCTCGGATCATTTACATTAGCGCGCCTCATCTGCATACCACGCCGGCCCTCCATGGGATCACCTCAGGCCGCCTCCTATTTCACTTGCAAATGGTAAAGCCCCGAAATAAAAAAGAAGCGATGCAAACAGAGCGCAAAGGCAACGCACTGGTGGCCGCGGGTTCATCACTGCCTCGCTCGCTGCTCCACGTGAACGGAACACTAACGAAGAGCCCTTGACACGCCGCCCTTGATGCTGATTGCCGAATGCAGATGTACAATGAAAAGAATAATATTGAAGAATTGACAAACCTAAGGACAAATTAACTGTAGTGTTTAGTCTAACAAAGAAAAGGAGTGTTAAGCAAAAAAATCTATAAAAAAAACTTCGATTACGCTAAATAAATATTGAACGACTCACACACAAAAACAAAAGTCAAATCTAGTAGAGACGGAAAAGAAAAGGTTACAAAAATTTAAATATACGTAAAATCACAAAAAAAACAATACGTATAACAAAAACAACAAAACCAGCCAAACAGCACCTGAATACATAAGATAAAGCGCTGACGAACATGAGAACCAAATAGGAAGGCCTCACAAAACCCAACAACTTCAACAATAGGTTCTTGGGTTTCCGTCACGAGATGCGGCGCCGCCAGGAGAGAGAAAGAAGCGTCCACCGTCATTAGAAGAAATCCTCGGAACTTCCTAAACTTGCTAAACTCTCCCCTACCTCTATCTGGATCAAATTCACACACACACAGACACACACACACTATTATATTGGATTCTTCCCGCCCTCTATCACATACCTTCCAGTTTTCATTATATTTTTGTCACTGTTTCATTATTTTTTTTCCTCTTACTCATCCGCTCTATACACGAAGGAGGAAGAGGAGGAAAGCGAAGAAGAAGAAAAAAAAAAAAAAAAAAGATTGACTGTAAAACACCTAAGATAAACAAGAAGAGGAGGAAGAACACTACTACCATCACCACCACCACCAAACAACACAACAACAACAATAACAAGAAAAAATCCATCATATCTTTATCAAAAAAAGATAGATAAATAGAAATAACTCAACCATTTCATTGTTTGTCTTCCATCACCTTCCCATCACCTTCCCTCAGAGCACCCTCGTAAACACCTGTCGTTTTGCCCCCGCCAGGTGTCAGCACACGCCCCAATAACCTGCCACGCGCCACGCAGGTATCCATTCCAATTCGAGACGCCAGATGCACCTCTTCTCTCCCTCTCTCTCTCTCTCTCTCTCTCTCTCTCTCTCTCTCTCTCTCTCCCTCAAGGCAATATTGTTCCAGAGTTAGGAGAGGGACTGCATAAATTTGTATCGATTCCCTTAGACAGATTTCCTCTCCTGATCCTGATCCTTGGACCTTCTTAGTACCTCTCTCTCTCTCTCTCTCTCTCTCTCTCTCTCTCTCTCTCTCTCTCTCTCTCTCTCTCTCTCTCTCTCTCTCTCTCTCTCTCTCCCTTTTGTAATCCTCTCCACGACAAGTCAACCGTATGTCACAGTGTCTGGTTCCCACATCTTTTTTTTTTTTTTTTTTGTCCCGTCACAGAATTCTTTTTTTTATTTTAAGATAACGTAACAGAATTGTTGAGTTGTTTTGAAGTCATCGTCGCAAAATTTCAGTCAATTCATATCATCGTTTCATTTTTTTTTTTTTTTCATCATTTCCTTATCAGTGTCGCAAGATCTCGTTGTTTCATGGTCGCTATCAGAATTTTTTTTTCTAATTGTTTCGTAGCCCGTGTGAAAAAAAAATCCTTACTGTTTTATTCCTATCGATGCAAAATTTTCCGCTGTTTCTTATATATTGACGTAAAATCCTCATTGTTTCATACTCGCCGTCACAAAACTCCCCTTTTTTTATAGTCAACGTCACAAAAGTCTTAACTATTTCATCCCTCACAACCTACGCCTCCTGACAACCTATTCCCCCATCACTACATCCCATCACCACCACCTCCCTAACCACTCCTCGCGTCCCCCATCACAACGCAGCGAGCCAGGCCCGTCAGGTAAAACTAATTCAGGTAAAGGTCTGTTCACCTGTGCACTCTACCTGGCAGGACTACCCAATCGCGAGTGTGTCTCCCTCGGCCGACCACCCAGCCCACCAACCCAACCGCCCACTCAGCCATCAGACCCCCCTCGCTGCCATACGCGGGCCATCGCCTCCACTCGTCCCGTGCAAACAGCGTTACGAGGGAGGCGCGTCAATCAAAAGAGCGGCCCCAACCTGATTAATGTCCCCACGTGAGGCGCATCAGTCCCGCACGCCGCGCACACGCCCCTCACCACGCCAATGACCCGCAGGAACGACAGGACAATGAATAAGGGAGTCAGGGTGGGCAGCCAGTGTCACTAAGCGGGCTGGAAGCTAAGGAATGATTGTGAGGGTGATGGCCATATTCTAAAACGCTTTGCTCTCTCACCATCATTGCTTTCCAAATACTCTAATTGAAGATACTCATGTTTTTTAAGAGTATTTTCTATAGTTCCGGTGACATATTGGCAAGATTTGAACACCCAGCTAGTTGTCCCTGTGGTCTCGAAAAACTGTCATAGTGAGAGGGGAAGATGTTTTTGAGAGTATTTTTATCCGGAGATAGATTAGCAAGATTTGTAGTTATTAAAAGAGAAAACTGCTTTGAACACCCGGCTAGTCGTCTCTGTTGAAAATTGTCATAATGAGAGGTGAGGACACTGATGAATATAGGCGTGAGAGTGACATTTTTACTTCCGTCACATCAATTAGTGTATATGGTTACTGATGGGATACATAGTGACATCTTTTATAGAGACAGCCACGTGTACCCCTGATAGATGGTTACACCTTCTCTCTTTGTGTGTTCTTATCTTGAAATCATCTAACGTTTCAGAACCCCATCTTCAATATTAACAAGCTGCTCTGTGATTTATGAGGGTCTTCAAGGTTGTTTTCATTATTCTTTTGATAGTTTATAAAAAAGACTCTGCTTTATTAATAAGAAAACCATTTGCCTCACTATCTTCCAGCAGGCTCGAGTTCAAGTTATGAAAGTTCCCGATGATGTTTAGGTTTCACTAATGGCCTGACAAAAAATATGCTTTGTCAGTTTAGTCATAGAGATCCCAGTTTTCTTAAGGGCTCTTTATAATGCATTCATTGATATTTATTCCACTTTCTTCTAATAAAACCTCGTGTCTTAGTCTTAATCCTGTACTGAGACTGGATAAAAAAAAACTCAGAATACCTTTTATTGACTCGAAAAGATGTAATTCCACCTGTGTGTGTGTGTGTGTGTGTGTGTGTGTGTGTGTGTGTGTGTGTGTGTGTGTGTGTGTGTGTGTGTGTGTGTGTGTGTGTGTGTGTGTGTGTGTGTGTGTGTGTGTGTGTGTGTGTGTGTGTGTGTGTGTGCACGGTGGATGTCATAAATACCACTCAGCACCCCATCATGGCCGCGTCACTCACGGTAGAGAGAAAAAAAAAAAGTGGTCGAAATTAAATCATGTTTCGTTTATTCAGTTAAGTGCAGTTACCATCCAGACTCTCCCTCTCTCTCTCTCTCTCTCTCTCTCTCTCTCTCTCTCTCTCTCTCTCTCTCTCTCTCTCTCTCCTTCCACTGCTCTTTCCCTCAATTTCTGCTTGCTTCTCCCTCTCCCTCCCTTCCTCTCTTCTTTTCCCTTCGTTTCCTCCCATTTTCCCTCCTTTCCTCAATGTTTCAGTCTCTTCCTCTCTCCCTTTCCCTCCTGCGGCGTAGTGAACCTCCGTTTCTTCCCTTTCCTCTCCCCTTCCTTCCCTCATGTACTTTCTCTCTCTCTCTCTCCCTTCTGCAGTTATTTCCCTTCCTTTCCTGTCCCCTCCTTCCTTACTTCCTTTTTTCCTTCCTATATCTAGTCTCTCTTCTTCATCTTAATCCGTCTGTCTGTCTGTCTGTCTGTCTATCTGTCATCTCCCTCTCCCTCTCTATTCCTCTCTCTCATTTCCTGTACGTCTTCAATTCACTCTCACCGTCGCTTCATGTTTACCAATGTCTGGCTCTCACTAGCTGACCAGCACCTCCCTCTCACTCTCCCTTTCCCTCTTACTCTCACTCTCAGTTCTCGCGTGCACCCCAAAGCCAATTTTTACCTAGCGACCCGGAAATCTTGAAGGCGCGTCTACGTAAAGGAAAAAAGAGAAAGAAGAAGAAGAGGAGGAGGAGGAGGAGGAGGAGGAGGAAGGAGGGACGCTCGGTGGTTCTCTCATGTTAGGAAGTATTTCATATCAATTTGTTTGTCTTTGAGTGTCTTCTTTTTATCTCTCGTTTTTTTTTCGTGTTTTTTTTCATAGTTTGTGGTGATTTCTTGCTGTTTCTCTGTCTTTTTGTCTCTCTTTCTCTTGCTCTGCGTATGTAAAGGGTTTATTTTTGCTTTATAAGGTTAGAATAATGTTTAATGATACATATATAGCATTCTCCTCCTCTTCTCTCTCTCTCTCTCTCTCTCTCTCTCTCTCTCTCTCTCTCTCTCTCTCTCTCTCTCTCTCTCATACCTGTCAGGTTTACTTCACTTCCTAAGGGCGTGTCTCTCCTGTAGCTGCCACGCCTTCGTCAGGAATACTACGTCAGATTCAATTCCTCGTGTCCCTTGATCTCTCTACCAACGCCTCTCCCTTCCTCCCTCCATCCCCTTCTCCAACGCCTCACTGCCCTTCACCTTCACTATCAGTTACCGCCCTTCGTGTACTTTTCCTCCTCCCCCATCCCCTCCTTCTCCTCCTCCTCCTCCTCCTCCTGCTCCTCCTTCTCCTCCTCCCCCTCCAGGTTTACAATCCCAGGTCGTCTCATGTGTCCCTCCATCCACCGTGACGAGATCTGTTGTCCTTCGCCTTCTCTCTCTCTCTCTCTCTCTCTCTCTCTCTCTCTCTCTCTCTCTCTCTCTCTCTCTTCTCGGGTTTTTCTCCTTTCTCCCTTTCGCTGGTCTCCACCTTCTCCTCCTCCTCTTCCTTCTCCTAGTTCTCCTTCTCCATCATCTTTATTCACATGTTCCCTCCTCCTCCTGCTCCCTCCACAGTGCTCCCTACTCCCTGCTCCCTCCTCCTCTATCCCCTTCTCCTCCTCCTCCTCCCATTTCGTCACCCAAAGGTATGTGAGTAAAATGCTGAATGAAATTTCCCTTTGTTTCACTTCCTGTGTTTTTTGGTTGGGGAGAAAAAAAGATTGAAAAGAAAACATGCAAAAGCTCTATTTTTTTTGTCTTTTGTTCAACGTGTACCTGTGTGTGTGTGTGTGTGTGTGTGTGTGTGTGTGTGTGTGTGTGTGTGTGTGTGTGTGTGTGTGTGTGTGTGTGTGTGTGTGTCTGTGTGTGTGTTTGGGATTACTGTTTTCTTTTCTTTTCCTTGCTCAAAAACACTTGATACTAATCCTTTACTAATCCTAATCCTTTAATCCTTCCCCCTAAACCCTTTGTGCAGGATTAGAAACCATGGATAGGACACCAGTACCACCACCACCACCATTCAACACGCCTCAAAGCACTTACCCCCTTCCCTAACCACACACCCACTGCTCTCTTCACCCAAAGCAGCAGCGTCACCCATTTGTTCACCCTGCCTTCACCCGCTCCCCGGAATCCAACACACGCACGCACACAACCGAAAAAAGAGAAAAAAAACTGATGGAACGTAAAAAATTGAGACCACAAATAAAAAGAGAATGAAGAGGAATTTATCACATGATTTCTCTCAGTTCTCGCCCAAACGTGCACATTAGCTTGACTTCCTCTCGCAAAACTTTCTCCACACTGAAAAAAAAAAAAGTAGAAGGGAGGGAGAAAAGCGAGAGATATGCCAGTTTCCACCAATTTGCGTTCATCTTTTTTTTTACCTTTTTTTATGAGAGTTCCGCGTCCCATCAACTTTAAAAGCCCCGACTACTGCCTCTTGTTTGTCTCTCTCCCTCTCTATCTCTTCCTGTAGTGTTATGGGCGTCCGTAGCACAGTGGAGGCAGGGGAACGAGGCGTGTACGTGAGTGTAATGTACGAGGTGTCAGCGGCGGGCGAGCACCTTTCCTAATGCCCTCTGAATCAATACCCAGGTGCCACAGGTGACGCGGGAAACACCTGCACCACCGTCATCAATCAACACACCCGCGGGAAGCCACTCACTTTTGCGTCTCCATCCACCCGGCACGCAACACAGAAGAAGGGACTGGTGTTGTTTGCTTTGAGTTTGTTTTGGTGTTGTTGTAATGTTAGTTTTACATGTTAGTGTACGAAGATATATTTTTAGCGACACAAAGTTCATAAAGGTTACTCAGTGTTGCGTCCGCCACAGAGGGAAGGCTGGTGTTTCTTGGTTTACGTTTATTTTGGGGGTTATAATGCTAGTTCTTCATGTTAGGGTAAGAAGATGCATTTTTCTTAGCAACACAAAGTTCATAAAGATTACTCAGTGTTGCGTCTCCATCCTGCCACAGAGGGAAGGCTGGTGTTGTTTGTTTTCCATTTGTTTTGCGTATTGCTGTAATGCTAGTTTGTCATGTTAGGAAAGGATGATGTATTTTTTAGCAACACAAGGTTCATAAAGGCTATTCTCTTGTAGACCATTCTTATCACAACACAAGATAAAGGCAACACAAGGTACGTACATGAATTCTGATTCCTCGCAATACAAGAAGCATAGAAACCCACACTTTGGCGACACAGAACACAGAAACTCTACTCTCTCACAACACAAAGAACAAAAAACTATTCATTCGCAACACAAGATACATAAAGTGTACATCCTCGCAACACAAGGTACAAAAAGATCATTCCCTGGCAACACAAACTACTGGGAGAGCATCCTTTACAAATAACACAGACTTGAGGCAAACATAAAACCTACAGTGTTGAAAATAACCTCATAAACTCCAACACTACTTCCCAAACTCACGCTTCACGCCACAACAACATCGCTGCTCACGAACACTGTGTTGATCCCTTAACAGGCCATCACATCAAAAAAGTTTCACGTAATTACGAAAAAGAGAGAGAGAAAAGAAGTGAAGCATTTTATCAATAGGATTATCTGTTCGTCACTGAAAATTGTACCAGAACACGCATGCATTCACACACACACACACACACACACACACACACACACACACACACACGGATCTCAGCAAACCACAAACCCTCACAAAACAAAAACGAAACCAAAAATCAGAACAATTATCCTCTACACTTTCTGGACAAAATGCTGCAAAGAAAATAATGACGATGGTAATAATAATTTCCTCCTCATAAAGCTGTCAGGCTGATGAGGAGGCTCGTTAAGGCCCCGTGTGTTCCTGCCTCGTAATCACTGCCCGGGATGACTTCACTCTAGGTTTTGTACCGCTGCAAAAACCCAACCAATTATTCTATTCCTACCAAGACGAGATTCACCCAAACACTGGAGTCTTAAGATGGTGAAAGGCTCTCAACACTTGGTTATATATCCTGTCACCATGCCTCTCCTTCCACGCCATTCCTGTAAGACGAGATATAAGAACCCAACCGATTATTCTATTCCTGCCAAGATGAGATTCACCCAAACACTGGAGTTTTAAGATGGTAGTGTAGGAGTTTCAACACTTGATTATATATCCCGCCTGTCTTTCCACGCCATTTCCAACAAGACGAGCTGCAAAAAACCTAAGCAATTATTCTATTCCCACCAGGACAAGATTCACCAAAATACTGCAGCTTTTGCTTTAGATGGTGTAGGATTTCCAACACTCAGCTCTATATCCTGTCGCCACGCCTCTCGTTCTCTTATGTGTATAGAATGCTTCTCTGCACTATTCCACCACGCTCTCTCTTCTCTTTTGTTTATAGAATGCATCACAGCACTAAGAGATAATCAATTCTTATCTGTCTTCACTTTTTCTCCTTCACCTTAATCACGAGCTACATTTTATCGTATTTATGTTCAGCATTCAAAGATTTTCATGTTTCGTCTTTATTTCTTTGCTTTCTTTCAATCTATTTCTTGATTTCGTCCGCAAGACAACATTTATTTACTTTTTTCACATTTCACTGTTGCTGTTTCATTCAACTTGTCTATATAAGGTACTCAAAAAGTATCACTCCCTGTTTTCATATCTATGCTTTCCTCTGTCTTGCCTGTCCTTCTCTTCAGCAGCGGTAGTCTTACACACACCTCACAGCAACACACTCCCTATCGTCTCCACCGCACACTCACACAACTTGGCGGGAATTTCACACAGGGTGGAGGTCGCCTTGGTTATGTGCGCCCGTGTTTGTGTCGGTGTCCGTGTGTGCAACATTTACATTTATATTACACGAGTGGAGCTCTTGTCCCCGCAGCGTAGCACTCCACCTCTGTTTGTTGAGCACTGACCGCACACTACACAAATTTACCCTTTCAAGTACTTTCCCTGCATATACTCCATGTAACACAAGTAAAAACCATGTTATTCTTCCTCACACTTGATATTTCCTTCCCTCCTTTGTCTTCCCTTGAAACAAACATGCCCTGACTCAACACATCTCTAGAAAAAGACACGAAGGTGCATCATGCCTTCTCAATATTCTCACAACTCCACTCCCTCTCACTCCAGCAGCCTCGCAACACAACTAACCGTACCTCCCTCCACTCCGGCCAGCGCGCGACCACTACACTGGCGCGCCTTACCTCACGTGACCTGACTCGCTCGCTCCCCTCGTGGTCGCCGCCGACCCACTGGTGCGCGCGCAAACTGGGTCGCTGGTTTGTTTTGGTTCCGTAACGTGAAGGGGAAGGCAGTCAGGCAGCTCGCCCCGCCACGCCGCCCCACCCCACCGCTACCTTGTTTACAGGTGCCATTGTGAGCTCGCCACGCCCCGCCCAGCCCCGCCCCGCCCCACACCGCCCTCTAGCTCTTCAGAATACGAGATTCATTATTTTCCACTTCCTCCTCCTCCATCTCTTAAAGCTCAGGGTTCGTTCTGTAAAGCGGTGACGGTAAGAGAGAAGACTTGTTAGGTAAGGTCATGGCAAGGGTACAGAGCTAGCTAGGTACATACATACATACATACAAACATACATACATACATACATGGGCACATTTTTATTTTTTGTATGAATGACGCTAGAATAAAGCAATAAAACGGAGAAAAAGACCTCAAAATTCCTTAAAGACAAAAACAATGTCTGTAATTATGTAACATTGAAGGATAATTATCTCAAAATATACATACATACTCACACACATACATACATACATACACACATACATCAGATGCTCTCTCCCTGTTTCCTGCATTACAGTGACAGTTGCTTCAGGAAACAGGAAAGATCTTGCCTACTTTATCTCCAGTGAGCTCCTCCTATCCCTTCCTCTCCTCTTCCTACGCTTCCTCCTAATCCTCCTCCTCCTCTTCCTCCTCGTTGCTGTCATCTACATTTGAGGAGCAAAGTGAACATTTATGTACAGTATCTTCTTATCTTTGTCTTCCTCTTCCTTTTCTTTTTCTTCCTGTTTCTTCTCTGTTTCCTTTTTTTCTGCATCATTATCATCTCCTTCGCCTCCTTCTCTTCTTCCTCTCTCCTGCTTCTCCTCCTCCTCCTCCTCCTCCTCCTCCTCCTCCTCCTCCTCCTTTTCCTCCTCCTGCTTTTCCTCCTCCCTGCATCATCATTTCCTAATCTCCCTCTATTTCCGGCCTTACTCTCCTCTCCCTCAAGTGGTAAATGAGAGAAAATGACGCCTTAGAGAAACAAAATATTGATCTGTACAATGCTCTCTCTCTCTCTCTCTCTCTCTCTCTCTCTCTCTCTCTCTCTCTCTCTCTCTCTCTCTCTCTCGTGCATTTATTTCCCTTTTTCCTCCTTTTCTCAAGATTATAAGCATATTTTACTATACTCCATCCTCTTCTCTCGTCTCTTTTCTCCATCTCTCCTTCACTAACCTCCCTATCATCATCCCTTCGCTCCTTCTCTCCACTTAACCTTCCTTCTACTTCTCCCCTTTGCCTCCGTATCTCTCCTCCACCCCTTCCCTTCCTTCCGTCAAATCCCTAGGTAGTCGCTCCCTTGACAAATGAGCATCGCGGGGCGGAGACACTGAGAGACGCAGAAGACACACACGAGAGCTGAGGCGCGTAGTGCATTCGTGAGAGGTAAAGGAAGTGAAGGAGTGAAAACAGAGAGAGGAGTCAAGGAAGTGAAAAAGAGAAGGAAAACTGAAGAATTATTGCGCTGATGGAAGGAAAAGGAAAGAGGAAAAGAGGTAAGAAAAGGAAAATAAGAGAGAAAACTAAGAATGGAGGTAAAAAAATAAAGGAAAAAGATGAAAGAGAGGAGAGAAAGAGTTAAGGAAGTGAAAAAAGAGAAGGAAAAGCTAAAATTATCGCGTTAATGGCGGAAAAAGGAAAGAAAGGTAAAAGAAAATAAAGGAAAAAGATGAAAGAGAGGAGAGGAGTTAAAAAAAAGTGAGAAAGAGAAGGAAAACTTAAGAATTATTGAGCTGATGGAAGGATAAAGGAGAGAAAGGATAAAAATAGAGAATTAAGAAAAAAGAGAAAATAAGAGAAAACTAAGAATGAAGGTAGAGGAATAAAAAAGAAAAGTTGAAATAGAGAAGAGAGTGAGAGAAGATAAGCAAGAAGAGATAATAGAAAAAAAGAAAATATTATGACCATTGAAGAAAAGGGAGGAAAAAGAAGGAAAATGACGAAGCGAGATCAAAAGAAGTTAAAGAGGAGGATACATGGGAAATAATGTTAAGTGCTAAGAAGAAAAGGGAGAGGAAAAAGAGGAAAAAGAAAGAAGAGAAGAGAAGAATCTGATAATAGAAAAAAGTTAAGAAAGAAAATGACGCGAAGAAAACAAAAAAATAATAAGGAAGAAAAGAAGAGAGAGAGAGAGAGAGAGAGAGAGAGAGAGAGAGAGAGAGAGAGAGAGAGAGAGAGAGAGAGAGAGAGAGAGAGAGAGATAATTAGTAAGGACAACTAAGAAGGGAGAGTGAATAAGGGAAAACACTTAGGTTAAAATGAGAGAGACAGAAATGACGGAGGAATGTTATGAAGAAGAGAGAGAGAGAGAGAGAGAGAGAGAGAGAGAGAGAGAGAGAGACAGACAGACAGACACAGACTCTTCTTCCACACACTCTCCTCTCCTCTAGCTCCCCTTCAGACACCCACCTCCCTCCCTCCCTCCCTCCCTCCCTTCACTTCCCTGCCTCACCTGACAACACCGCCGGGTCATATGGTGAAGCTGGGGACAAATTACATTACGAGGAGAGTAACACGGAAAGGTTGCCCGCCAGACCCTCATAGAATCCATATTGGCCCACCCCTCCTGCTGGCGCCCCTATTTAGAAACGCTTTGCTCTCTACCACTAATGTTTTTCTTCTTTCTCTCAAGGCCACAGAAGTTATTAGCTTTCTTAACCCCCTTCAGTACTAGGACCTTGTATTTGTGTACGATTAGACCATTTTATTGACATTAGGAAGGGTCTATGGACGTCGGAAGTTTTATAATCAGTCTTCACTATCATAATCCACCACATAAGTTTCTGAAGCTGTATAAAACCAGCAAATAGTAAGAAGAATTAATATGGAAAGGCGTCATGGTACTCAAGGGGTTAAGAGTGTATTTAGAACCTATTTGCTCTCTACATACCACGACTGTTTGTTTTTTTCGTTTTTCGTTTTATTTCAGGGCCACAGAATTATTAGCTTTCCCAAGAGTGTATCTAGAAACGCTTTGCTCTCTGCCATAAGTATTTCCTCAAGGTTACAGAAATTATTAGCTTTCTCACGAGGGATTTTTTTTTTTTCTTTTAATAATGTAAGAATATTGTTAATCTGTCTCAAACTATCGTCACGCCTTGTTCTCTCAACACATCTTCCTTCAAGGCCACAGAAATGATTAGGTGAGTTCTTATGAGTGTTTTCCTGTTGGTAATGTAAGAATGTTGATAATCTGTCACTAAAAGAATCTTCACGACTATTTTCAAAGGCCATACAAATTATTACCAGGGTTCTTAAGTCATTATTTCCGGTTTGAAATGCAGAAATGTGGATATGTAGTTCTCAGGAGGTATTTTTTTGTTAATAATGTAGAAATGTCGTAAATATGTGGTTCTTAGGAGTGTTTCGCTTGTTAATAATATAGAAATGTTGTTCATATATCCCTAGAACTGTAGAGAGAGAGAGAGAGAGAGAGAGAGAAACCCCTCCTCCTTCGATAGAGCTTCACCTAGACGCCAAATTAATCACCCTCTCTCTTTCCCTCTCTCTCTCTCTCTCTCTCTCTCTCTCTCTCTCTCTCTCTCTCTCTCTCTCTCTCTCTCTCTCTCTCTCTAGTGACGTCACGAGGTCAGGCAGAAGTAATTGTATTGATCGTCGATAATCCGGAGTATTTGTTCATCTGTGTCACCCTTCGGGACTTCAATGGACGGGGAGGGTGTGAGTGTGGTGCTTTTGACCCTTAGGAAGAGATTAAGTGCTGTGACTCTCTCTCTCTCTCTCTCTCTCTCTCTCTCTCTCTCTCTCTCTCTCTCTCTCTCTCTCTCTCTCTCTCTCTCTCTCTCTCTCATTTAGCTAATATCTGTTTTTTCTTTCTTTTTTTTTTTTGTAAGTTGTTAACAGCATCTTTTCTCCTTTATTTTCCCTTTCATACACATCTTTCTTCCTCCTCCTCGTCCTCTTCTTCCTCCTCCTCCTCCTCCTCCTCCTCCTCCTCCTCCTCCTCCTCCTCCTCCTCCTCCACCTCCACCTCCTCCTCCTCCTCCTCCTCCTCCTCCTCCTCCAGCAGCGTCAGTTCATGGGGTCGTAATGAACAAAAGGAAAAGATGGTCACTTTCCCATGGATTTGTGTGAAGTGTTTGCACATCGTCTGAACTTCCCTCCTCTCTTTCTCTCTCTCTCTCTCTCTCTCTCTCTCTCTCTCTCTCTCTCTCTCTCTCTCTCTCTCTCTCTCTCTCTCTCTCTGAAGGTGTCTCGTGAAGGCTAATTAATATTCCAAAGAGTTGTTGTTTTTTTCCTTCAGCATGAGCACGTGTTATGGTAATGCGAGTGATTATAATACTAATGAAGGACAGACGCCTCTTGAGTTCCCAGGAAGGAGACGCTGGTGAGGCTGGAGTTAGTGTTCAGGTGAAGGGAGGAGTGCGAGTACAGACTATTAGTGCATTTTTTTTCGTTTATTTTGAGTTTATTTCCAGTCTTTGTTTTTGAAAGATGCTTGTGAGTTTGATGAGTGAAAGCTGAAGTGAGGGTGAATTAAGACGTGCGAGTACAGATTATAAGTGTATTTTTCTTTTAATTTGAGTTTTCGTTCAATCTTTGCTTTTTGAAGATGTTTGTGAGTTTGATGAGCTAGAGTAAAAATGAAGTGTCTTAGTACAGTATTTTTTTTGATGAGTTAGATAGAGTTTAAGTGAGGAAGATGTCTCAGTACGGAATAGAACAGTGCACATTACTTTTCCTTTACTTTGGGCTTATATTCAACTGTCTTTGTTTTTTGGAAGATGTTTGTGAATTTGATGAGTCAGTATTGAAGTGAAGGTGAAGGAAGATGTGCGATTACAGATTACAACAGTGCACGTCCTTTTGTTTTTTTATTATAAGTCCAGTTGTCTTTGTTTTTGATGAAGTGAGGAAGGTGTAGTACAATTATAACACCCCATTTTCTTTTGCTTTAAGTTTATATCCAGTTCTTTTTTTTTTTTTTTCTTCGGAATATGCTCGTAAATTTCATCATGAGTTAGTGTTGAGATGAGGGAAGTGTGTCAGTGCAGATCATAACAGTGCATTTTTCTTTTACTTTCGGTTTATATCCTGTTGTTTTTGTTTTTTTGGAAGATATTTGCGATTTTGATGAGCTAGAGTTGAAACGAGGGAAGTGTGTCAATACAGATTATGTGTTTTTTTTTTTGTTTTGTTTTTTTTAGTTTATGACCAGTTTTCTTTGTTTTCGCATATAGGAATCATTACACCAAGTTACTCGTTCCTTACATATGCCAGAATTCGAACCCTAAAGACGTCTTGGGATCAAAGCAAGCGTTGTTCCACTGTACCACGGTGGCCCCAGTGTACGGTACGTTACTTAATGGCTTTATTACATTTAGCGGCACACTTCTTATTAGTGTCAATATCCAAGTGAGTTTTAATGTCTGTGATTGTTGCTTTATTCAGTCTCCACACTGACTATTGTTATTTTCTATGTAGGAGAGGAACAAAAGGGCAACAAAAATATAAAGAAAAAAGGCCCACTCAGTTGTCAGTCTCCTTATAGAGTGAAACAAAATCAGTCACAGGATAGGAACAAATGTCTCGATACCTCCCTCTTGAATGAAGTCAAGACATAGAAAGCTGGAAATACAGACACAGGCAGGGAGTTCCAGAGTCTACTAGTTTGAAGTGAAGGGTGTGTCAGCTGTCAAGAGGCTAAAGCAGGGAAATAAAATTATGAATAATGAATAGACTCTAAGTGTAAGGCTGAGAGAAAAAAAATAAGCAGCTTTATGGAGAGAAATGTAAAAAGTTTTATTTTATGATGAGTAAATTCACATAAGATAATTAAACTGCTTCTAGGTTCTCTCTCTCTCTCTCTCTCTCTCTCTCTCTCTCTCTCTCTCTCTCTCTCTCTCTCTCTCTCTCTCTCTCTCTCTCTCTCTCTCTGGGCGAGGGGAGGCAGTGAGAGGAGGGAGGAAAGCCGTGTTGCCTCATGATAAAGTGACTGATAAGACTAAATATATTTTCTAAAGGTTCCTCCGTTGGTCAGGGATAACATCGATCACCACCACCACCACCACCACCACCAATATTGAGATGGAACCCTTAATCACTATAACAACTAACAATAATTCACCACCGCCACCACAACCACCACCACCACAACTATAACTACCACCACCACGACCACCAGCATTACTAAGAGATACTAGTCCATTAATCAGAAGAGAGAACCTAACAAAGCATTAATAACACTGATAAAGGATATTCTCAAAACACACACACGAATTGAGGAAAAAGAAAAAAAATCACTGTAAGAAGAGAGACAAAAAAGTAAAGGAAAAAATAGTTCAAGACTCTCCTTTTCCTAAACATCCCACTCCCAGGAAAATAAATAAATAAAAAAAAGGAAATAACTTAAACGATGAAGAAAAATGTATCACTAGGTTTTTTTTTTCATATCAGAGGAAATATAAAAGAAAAAGAAGGAAAATCAATTGTTTCTACATGTACAATAACTCTAAAAGAAAAAAAAAACAAATTAATCGATAAAGAAAAAAAACATATCACTAATTTTCTTCATCCCAACAAGAAGAAAAAGAAGAAAAATCTGTCGTTTCTTCATGAACAATAATTATAAGACTAACTTAAAAAAAGGAAAAAAAGGTAAAAAAACGACAGAAAGAAGAAAAAAAGACAGAAAGAAGAAAAAAACTCTCTACTGTATTTTCTGAAGAGATAAATCACTCCTGCCGAAGATGTTGGAGGGTGAATGGCGAGGGGAGGGGAGAGGAAGGGAGAGGAGGGGAGAGGAGAGGGGAGAGGGAGAGGGCATAGGGAAGGGGTAAGAGGAAGGAGTTGGGAAGGGAAGGGCATCGTAAGGACTGAGAGAGGATAGATGGGGAGAGTAAGGTAAAGGAGGGTCATAGGAAGGAGAGGGGAACTGGGGAAGGTTCAGAGGAGGGGAAAGGGAAGGGAAGGGGAGATGAGCGATTTCCGACACCTGGTGGAGGGCGACAAATCATGGAGGTACAGGTGCTTCTCCTCCTCCTCCTCCTCCTCCTCCTCCTCTCCTCCTCCTCCTCTTCCTCCTCCTCCTCCTTCTCTTCCTCGTCCTGCTACTAATGCTATAGGTTTTTTTTCTATCTATATTTTTCTTCTGATTTTTTTTATTTTCTAACTACTACTACTACTACTACTACTACTACTACTACTACTACTACTACTACTACTACTACTACTACAACCCTTTCTTCTTCACTTAGATTCTTTTCTTCTTCCTTCCTTCCTTCTAGACAGGGAGAAAGAGAAAAAGAGAGAATGAATGGAAGAAGGAAAACTCATCTCTTTTATTCACAACAACAACAACAACAACAACAACAACAACAACAACAACAACAACAACGACGACGACGACAACAACAACAACAACTAATATGACGAGGTTGATAATAAATGCTGAAGGAGACACAAGGAGAACACAAACAATAGATATGACAATGGCAATCGATGGACGAGCCACGAGACAATATTGAAAGGAACCCAGACGCTTAACAAGACTCACCCTTATCTCCTCTTATCACGACTCGCCCATGGAAATTAATGCCTCCCCTATTACCTTATCTACACACACACACACACACACACACACACACACACAATTACTGTTCCTACTACTGCTCTTACTACTACAGATACTACCCCTGTTACTATTACTACTACTTTTATTATTACACCGCCACTGCCACCACTAACAAAAATATACTACCACTACTACTACTAATAATAATAATAATAATACTACTACTACTACTACTACTACTACTGCTGCTGCTGCTGTTGCTGTTGCTATTACTACTGCTAATTACTGATACTACTACTACAACTACTGGTACTGCTATTACTACAACTAATACTACATCTACTACTACTACTACTACTACTACTACTACTACTACTACTACTATTACCACTTTACAACAATAAATCAACACAATAACGCATCAACAACAAACTACCACCACCACCACCACCACCACCACCACCACCACCACCACCACCACCACCAAAGAACCAACAAATACAGGAGAAAAACAAGAATGAAACAACCCACGGCCACCTCTGATAGGAACTGGCTGGGCGGGAAGGAGAGACACGCCCAAGGGATTTCAGGCACCGAGGCACCGAATAGGAATTACCAAAGGGCTTGCTACTCTTCTGACCCCCAAAGTCCCCAAGGAGAGATAAGTAAGGGAGGCGAGGACCCCCCTTCCCTCACCACCTCCTTCACTAGACACGCAGTTAACGCAAACACCAATAAGGTAATGGGCAGAATTAGAAACCCAAGTGAGGTAATTGGGTAAATGGGAGAGGGAATGTGATAATTAAGGGAGATATCGAGACAGGTGGATAATGGATGAATGGATGAATGGACGGATGGTTAGTTCTATTATTTACAAACCTTTCCTATGAATACGAGAGGAAAATTTAATATACAAACAGAGACAGAAGGATAATAAATGGATGGATGGACAGATGGATGGATGGATGAATGGATGGATGTATGGATGAATGGAAGAACGGATGGTTAGTTATATTATTTACAAACAATATGAACACGAGAGAAAATTTAATATACTCATACATGAAAACCGAGAAAAAAGTATAATAAATGGATGGATGGATGGATGGATGGATGAATGGATGGATGGATGGTTAGTGTTCTTATTTACATCCCTTTCCTATGAACACGAGAGAAAATTTACCATACTCGTACATAAAAAAGGAAACAACACGGTATTGGATGTTTGGATGGATGGATGGATGGAAGAATGGATGGTTAGCTTTATTAATGGACGTACCTTTCCTCTGAGCACGAGAGAATAGTTAACATTCATAAAAATATCAAAAAATAAGGGAAGCTGAAAGAAGAGGTCCCAGCAATACGTAGCTCTCTCTCTCTCTCTCTCTCTCTCTCTCTCTCTCTCTCTCTCTCTCTCTCTCTCTCTCTCTCTCTCTCTCTCTCTCTCTCTCTCTAACTAAGGAACGTGTCTCTTATCAGGGGGGAAAAATGTGTTTGAAATCATGGAAGAGGAGGAGAAGGAGGGAGGAGAAGGAGGAAGAAGAGGAGGAAGAAGAGGAGGAAGAAGAGGAGGGAGAAGAGGAGGAAGAGGGGGGCAGTTTTAGTTGTCTTTTTTTTTCCATTTTTCATCAATTAAACCATCCATTATTCTCTCTCTCTCTCTCTCTCTCTCTCTCTCTCTCTCTCTCTCTCTCTCTACAAAATTAATGGCTGAACTGAGTAAATTAGGCCCAACATCTGCACACACGACACTGAACGATAGATGGCACCACTCTCCCTCTCTCCCTCCCTCTCCAACCTCTCCCCTCACTTTCTATTTGTCCTCTCCTCTTTCCTCCCTGTATCTCTCCCTCTCCTCTCACTATTCTTCTCACGTATCTTTTTCATCATTCTATGCGTATTTATTTTCTTTTCCTTTTTTTCTTTATCGTTTCAAGTTTCCTTTTTTCTTTTATTTTCATGGGGTATTTTGATTATTCCTCTATTTTCACTATTTATTAATCTTTTATCCTATTTCCTCATTTTCATCCACTGTTAATTCACTCTTTTCTTTGCTTTTTCGTTCTCGTTCTCATTTTTTTGTCTATTTTTTTCTATGTAAGAGGGGAAAATCTGGCCAAGAGCAAAAAAGATATCAAATAAAAAGGACCACTTGAGATACCAGTTCCTATATCATCAAGGGAAAAACCTTAACCCCTTCAGTACCATGGCGCGTTTCCAAATTCACTCTGCTTACTAGTTGGTTGGTTATACAGCTTCAGAAACTTATGTGGGGATTGAAACAGTGAAGACTCTGGCCATTAATCTTCTGACCTCTATAGACTCTTCCTAATGTAAGTAATATCGCTTAATCATACGTCAAAACTCATAATAAAAATGTGTCCCAGTACTGAAGGGATTAATTACTACCAGGTGTCAGGTGTTGCTGGTGCTAACAGATACTCACACCTGCCTTCAAAGTGCGTTGTTTAACCCCTTCAGTACTGAGATACATTTTTACCTTGATTTTTAAGTATGATTAGACCATTTTATTTGCATTAGGAAGGGTCTATAGAGGTCAAAAGATTAATGGCTGGAGTTTTTCCTATTCTAATCCCATTACATGTTTCTGAAGTTGTATAAAGTCGCCAAATAGTAACCAGAATGAATACGAAAACGCGTCCTGGTGCTGAAGGGGTTAATAAGACTTAATGATGAGCGCTTAGAATGAAAGGAACACCACCACCACCACCACCACCACCACTACCACTGCTACTGCCATCACCACCACTGCCACCACCGTCACCACCACCGTCACCGCCTCCTTCAGCGTTTAGAGGCGTCAGGTAACACGTCCACGCTACCTCTGACGCCACGACGACCACAGCACGGCCACTCACGGAACCGCAAATGTACGACTACTTCACGCCCACACACACACACACACACACACACACACACACACACACACACACACACACACACACTGACAGACCGGGTATAAATTTTCTAATCATTTTTTTTTTTTGAGTACTTTGGTTGTGAAGGAAAAATATATAATGAAAATATGCAAGTCAAAAAAAGGAAAGGAAAGAAAGAGGAGAAAAAAAGTAAAGAAATTAAACATTAACCAAGACAGAAATGAATTAAAAGGAAGGAAATGTTACTACTACTACTACTATCACTACTACTACTACTACTACTACTACTACCACTATTACTTCTACTACTACTACTACCACTATTACTTCTACTACTACTACCACTATTACTTCTACTACTACTACTACTACTACTACTACTACTACTACTACTACTACTACTACTACTACTACTACTACTACTACTACTACTACTACTACTACTACTATCACTACTACCACCACTACTACTACTACTACTACTACTACTACTACTACTACTACTACTACTACTACTACTACAGCCAAGGTCTTAGAATAAAGATCACCACCACCACCACCACCACCACTTCTACCACCATCACCACCTTCCCACAACCGTCACCTACTACTTCTGCTACTACTACTAATTTCTGTTACTATTAAGACACAACATACCTCTCTCTCTCTCTCTCTCTCTCTCTCTCTCTCTCTCTCTCTCTCTCTCTCTCTCTCATAACTCAAAGCAGAAGTGTTATTACAAAGCTTCATCGTGTTAGTCCCCCTGTGATTTCTCCTCAATTTCTCCTCAATTTAACACAGTCGCTGCCTCGCGTGACCCAGCAAGCAGCGCAGGAGGGCGGGTTGCTACATATTCCCTCGCTAAAACTACGGTAATCATGCATTTTTCCCGCCTTTTTTGTGGTCTTCCATATCTATTCCCATTTTTTGTCGCGTTTCCATGTTACTCCGGTTGTCTTAGTGCTCAGAAAACGACGATTGTACATTTTCTATTTCATTTCCACGTAAAGTTTTGGGGACGTTGTGTAATTTCGTGGGTTTTTGAGAAGTACGATTCTGCATTTAGTTTTCCTTTTTTTTTTTTTTTTTGTCGTGTTCCCTTCCATGTCACTTCGGATATCCTAACACACATGAACGAGTGAATAAACTTTTTTTTTTTTTCTTTACTTTCTGTGGCGTGTTTGAGAGATATTGTGCAGTCTTGTTGATTTTCTGTTATAATGGTACCAGGTGGAGTGAAATTGTAATGTCTCCCTTTTAATACAGAGAATGAAAAAGGATGAGTTAGGAAAGAAAACGGAAATGGGATACTGTGTTATTTTGGGAGCGCTGGATGAGAGGGCACTAATCAGGTCTTTGAGTATTGAAAGGGAGACTGTTTTATTTGTATTTCGGTTAAGAGAACACTAGTAATCTTAGCCAAGGTGTGAATGATGTAAAAGAAGCTATTTTTTTTCACATGTACTCTCAAAAAAGGTTCAGATATTAATGAATACCTTGAGTTAAGATGAAAAGGTGAAATACTCTATACAAAATTATCTACATGTACATTTCTATCTATTTACTATTATATATTCAACTTATTTTTACTTACGCGAGAAAGAGACTTAAAAATAAAACTAAATGAAGGGAAACAAACAGTCTGTCTCGCCAATAAACTAGAAAAAGCTAAAGAGAGGAAATAAATCAAGAAAAAACATACACACAGCTCAAAATTGCACTTAAACAACTATGAAATGGGTACTTACATGTCTCTCCCTCGTACACACACGCACGCACACACGCACGCACACACGCACGTACCTGTAAGAGAAGAACGATTTATTAGATACAGCAAAACAGGTACACTAAGTAAATATATTCAGAGATACATAGACAACATACTTTTCCTTCTCTTTTTCCTTCTTTTATCATCACATAACCTGACTTCGCACACACACACACACACACACACACACACACACACACACACACACTAATCACTCTCCCTTCACTCGCTTTTAAATTATCGATCGGGAAATCTTTCTAAACACTGCTACGACTTAATGAGGAGGAGGAAGAGGAGGAGGAGGGATCGAGGGGCGGGAATCCTTATGCTGGCTCTTGACGGAAGCTGAGAGGAACTGAAGAGGGGGCGTGTGAGGGTTCAGGAAAGCAATTAAGGACTAGACATCAATTTAAACGTGCAAGGAAACGTTTGAGGAGGAGGGAGGAATGAAAGCAGCATTTGAGGACATTCTAAGTAACCTGTGTTGATTTCCATAGGGGTTTATTGGTGGTTTTATTATGTTCAGTGTGTCTTAGGCTCGTATTCTCTGTCACTTCTCTGCGTCACCTCCACTATTTCAAAAGGCATTATCTAAATTTACACGAGATTTTTAAGGTGTTTTTATCGTTCTAGAGGCAGAGTGACACTATATCTACATTATTAACTGGAGAAACACTCTTGAAAACCCCGCTACTAAATTTACCCGAGATTTTTAAGGTGTGTTTTTATGGTTCTAGAGGCAGAGTGACACTATATCTACATTATTAACTGGAGAAAACGTCTTGAAAACCCGCTAATCATCCCTATGGCCTTGGAAAATTGACGTGGTGAGAGAGCAAAGCGTTTCTGAGGTGTTTTGGTGTGTGATTAATGTGTGTTGACTGGTGAGTGCTATTAACCCCGTCAGTACTTGGACGCATTTTTACCATGAGTTTTAAGTGTAATTAGACAATTTTATTTACATTAGGAGGGGTTTATAGAGGGCAGAAGATTAATGGTCACAGTTTTCACTATTCTAATCCCCACATAAGTTTCTGAAGCTGTTTAAAATCACCAAATTGTGAATAAATTGAATATGCATATGTCATGGTACTGAAGAGTTTAAGTGTTTCTAGATTTTGTTGTTCTAGTAAATGTTCTAATAAATGTTCTAGTAAATGTTCTTGTAAATGTTCTAGTAAATTTTCTAATATATGTTCTAGCAAATGTTCTGATAAATGTTCTGACAAATGTTCTAGCAAATGTTCTAATAAATGTTCTAGTTCTAGCAAATGTTCTGATAAATGTTCTGACAAATGTTCTAATAAATGTTCTAGCAAATGTTCTAGCAAATGTTCTGATAAATGTTCTGACAAATGTTCTCGGAAATGTTCTAATAAATGTTCTAATAAATGTTCTGACAAATGTTCTGACAAATGTTCTAGCAAATGTTCTAATAAATGTTCTAGTAAATGTTCTGACAAATGTTCTAGCAAATGTTCTGATAAATGTTCTGACAAATGTTCTAATACATGTTCTAGCAAATGTTCTGACAAATGTTCTAGCAAATGTTCTAATAAATGTTCTAGTAAATGTTCTGACAAATGTTCTAGTAAATGTTCTAATAAATGTTCTAATACATGTTCTAATAAATGTTCTGACAAATGTTCTAATAAATGTTCTAGCAAATGTAGTAAATGTTCTGAGCGTGAGTAAAGTAAGTTGACTTTTAATGGTTCTGTTTGTCATCAAGTTCATTTTAAGTTTTGTTTTTCTCTTTTATTAACTTCAAGGTAAGATTTCTACTAGTGATAATTATTTTGTTTCCTATTTTTTTTTATTTATTTTCTTCCCTTCTCTTTTTCATCTTGCTTTTTTTCTTTTCTTTCTTGTTTCATCCCCTTTTTTTCATTATTTCTTTTTCCTTTTTATTCTTTTCTCTTTTCCTCTCCATGCTTTTCTTTTAGTTGTTCTTCTACTTGTTCTTCTTCC
This sequence comes from Portunus trituberculatus, assembly GCF_017591435.1. Lineage (NCBI taxonomy): Eukaryota > Metazoa > Arthropoda > Malacostraca > Decapoda > Portunidae > Portunus > Portunus trituberculatus. Next base: position 7,647,690 of record NC_059284.1, read on the forward strand.
AGTTCTTGTTCTATTTTTCCATTTCTTCGTCTCTATATCATTTTCTTCTATTCTTTATGT
>NC_059284.1:7650249-7685249 GCF_017591435.1 Portunus trituberculatus
GTATGAGAGATAATGCCTCGCGACTTTTTGTATATACGAGTTGGTCTTCCCCTTCCCTCCCCCTCCCCCTCCCCTTCCCTTTCCCCTTCCCTTCTCCATTATCCTCCTTCCCTTCCCTTCCCTTCCATCTCTTCCCCTTTCCCTTCCCTTCCCTTTCTTCTTTCCCCTTCCTCTTCCATTTCCTCCTATTCCTTCCCCATCCTCTTCCCCTTTCCTTCCCTTCTCTTTCTCCTTCCTTCCCTTCACTTACCTTTCCCTTTCCTTTCTCTTTCCATCCTCTTCTCTTCCCCTTCTCCTTCTTCTTCCCCTTTCCTTCTCCTCCTATCCCTTCCCCTTTCCTCTTCCTCTTCCTCTTCCCTTCTCTTCCCTCCCCTCCATTCCCCTTCCCCCTTCCTCCCCTTCCCAGCGCCTCCCCGCCACATAGATCGCTGTAAAAAAGGTTATTAAAGAAAGAGGCAACACTTCCTCTCCTCCTCCACAATTAATGGCGTTTGTCCTGTTGTTTTTGTATGTTTTGCCCGCACGTTCCAGTTTTATTATCCAGGGAGAGAGGGAGAGGAGAGACGGAGATAGAGAGGGGAGGGAGAGGGTAGAAACACATTATGGTGGAGTTAAACAAGAGTGCTGAGGGGAAGGGAAGGAAGGGGAGAGGGAAAACTGAGGGATGAATGGAAGAAGATACGAGGAATGAAGAAAGGAAAATGACTGTAAGAATTTGAGTTTAAGGAAAATAAGTTGATTCTAGGAAAGGAGAGGGAAAAGAAGAGGAGAAGAGGAGGATAAGAACAGCATAATAAGGATGACTCAGAAGAATAAGGGAAAGAGAGAGAGAGAAAAGAAGAAGCAGGTAAGAGGAAATAGGAGATAGAGAGATAAAGCAAGATGACTGAGAAAAGAGGAAGAAGAGAAGTAAGAAAGCGGAAAGACAAGAGAGAAATAGAAAGAAAAAATACTTCAAAAGATGAGAATAGGAAGAACGAGAAAGAAGAGGATGGAAAGGGGCGGATGAGAAAAGGAGATAGGAAAGAAATGAAAGGAGAGAGAGAGAGAGAGAGAGAGAGAGAGAGAGAGAGAGAGAGAGAGAGAGAGAGAGAGAGAGAGAGAGAGAGAGAGAGAGAGAGAGAGAGAGAGAGAGAGAGAGAGAGAGAGAGAGAGAGAGAGAGAGAGAGCAAAAACAGAATGAAAAGGAAAAACTATCAAGGAAAAAGAAAAAAAGTGATAGAAACATAGAGAAAAGACAATAATTTAGTATACGAAGGGAAGAAAGAGACTAATGGAGGAGGAAAAAGAAGACACAGATACAGGATGGAGACAGACAATGATTTAAATAGATGAGGAGGAGGAGGAGGACGAAGAGGAGCCACTGGGAGGGAAGGGAGAGGACATGTCACAGCCTCGCTCACCACCTAAAGGCCTGGCTTGTGTGGCGGGTCCAGGAAAGAAACGGTAAGTGTTCTGCGTAATTACCGTCGCCGCCACGATGGAAGCGGTGCCGGCCAGCCCATATTTTCCGCCTAACTAACTTTCCCTGGAAGTTCTGAGCCGAAAACTGGAAACACACAGCTTCTATTCAAACTTAAGGGAGGGTGATGTATTCTTAACTGTTTCCAGGAATGACGCTTTAAAATGTAGCTTATATTATATTTAGACAATTTTTTTTTTTTATTGTAGGTTAAACCAGTTATTCTTCAAGGTCATGGGTATCCAGTAACACCTGTCCTCACCTGCCTCAACCGTGTCTGTCTAATTAAGAGCATCAGGTGTAAGGAGTCAAGCTTTCATCAAATAGCGACACACGCGGCAGGGAGGCGAGGACCACCGCCACTCACCTTGATGATGTCCTGACTGAACTCCTCCTCCAAGTAACTCGTGCAGAAGGAGTCTTCTTCTTGGTAGAGCTCCTGTATGGCCTCCACTACGCTCTTCCTCTTCTCTCCTCCCGCTGCTCCTCCTCCCCCATCTCTTCCCTCCGCCTCGCCTCGCCTCTCTAATTCCTCTATTTCCACGTACTCGTGTGGTGGCTTCCACTCCTTGCCTGGACTCACACACTTTTCCAGGCTCTGCGATGCGCCTCCCTCTTCACGGCGTCCTGGTTCTCGGTGATTTCTTGGTGCTTCATCTCCACTTATCGTCTCTCCGCTTTGCTCTACACATCTCCCCGCCTCTGTCTCCCCGCCATGGGTCTCCTCTCCTTCATTTTCATTCTTTCCAGCCTCAGGTAAGGCAAAGCCAGCACACTCGGCCTCCACGCCATCTGGCGGTAGAGTCTGGGATGACAGCGCGGGAGGCTCACGCCGCTGAGCCTCTGATTCATAACCTCTATTATCTCGTCCCCCACAGGCCCGTGCAGCAGCAGCGGCTCCACAGACACCGGCGCCCTGATAAGGAGGATCACCTCCCGCCGCCACTTCATTCCCCGGCACTGGCTTTAGCGAGGCGCATACATCATGCTGGGGTGGGAGGGTTTTACTTGTGTTTGTTTCTCCTGATGAGGTAGAAGGGGCTGCCCTGATGTCCAGGGCGCCCTCACCAATGAACGGAGGAGGAGGGTTCCCACTTAACTCATTAACAGCGTCTTTCCTTCTCCACTCCTCGTCTCCCGCCGGTCTCTCCTTCCCCTCGTCAGCCTTGTCCGTGCCACTGCCCCGTGTCTTCTTGGCGGGACGGCGATCGGTGGAACGCTCCTGTGGGCGTGAATGGGACGTGGGTGTAGGTGAGCGGCCGCTCCTCACCCTTGCCTTATGTGGTTTGTTCCCCATGGCTGGCCACACGCTCTCTTCCAGACTACTGACGGAGGCAAGGCGAGTCACCCTCCGTCCCTGAATAATGGATGACCAGGGCGACCCTTCCCTCACTACTGATTCAGACGAGATCCTCAAGACGCTGACACGCCGGAAGTGACGCAAAGGTGGCGGCTCTCCATCAGGCCCCGCCACCAAAGCCACGGTGACGCGACGCCTCTTGCCATCAAGTGTCCTCAGAAGTACTTCGCTACACGCTTGTAGTGTCCTCACCTTCCCCGGGGTCGGCTTGTCCTCCTCCAAGCACAGGCTGTCCCTTGGGATACGTCTCCGAATAGTATCACTCACGTTTAGTGTCACAGTGGCCTCCTGGGGATCGTGGCAACCATTGGGGTGAGCGGTGGCGTCCCTGTCCCTGCCCTCGGCCTCCTCAGGTCGCTCACTAGATTGGCGGCGCCCTTCTCTCCGCTGTGATGTAGAAACACGGTGAGTCGCGAGGCTGGTGACGAGGCGATTCGCAGCGCCCTGTGCATTCCTGCCGTGCCTGCCGGGCCGGTCCTGGGATGCAGGGGCCTCCTGGGTGGCAGCTCTGCTGGATTTCTGGGGGAGGGTTGGGGACTTGGGCTTGAGCTTTGCCTTACTGGGCAGGAGGTGACTGAACTGTGGGTACTGCAGGTGCGGGGCGGGCGTGGGGCAGCTTTCGTTCCCTGCAGGTCTCGCAAGGCGGGCGTTCTCATTGTTATTGTTGCTATTGTTGTTATTGTTGGCGGGGGAGGGCCAGCGAGATCGAGATTCCCGCAGCGAGGAATCTCGAGGAGGCTTGGGCGGCCTCTCCCGCAACGGACTAACGGTGCGCACCAAGTACCGCCGCTGAGTGTTGTCCAGAACACCGAAGGCAGGAAGGCGACTGTTGCCGTTGGGACTCGTCTTGGTCAGCAGGTGGTGGTTGCCATTGGGACTCCTGTCCGCCAGGCGCCGCTCATTGATGTTCACCACGGCGTGAGACTGCGTGGGGGACCTGACAGGCAACGCCCTCAAGTTCCTGTTATAAGTGGGTGTGCTGCCGCCGCCTCCTGAGGGACTCCTCGAGGCCTTCGTAGCATTGGCAGGAACAGTCCTGCGGGGAGGTTTGGCGGAACCCTGCACTGCTGACTCACCCGCACATGTGACCTTCCCCCCGATGGAAGCTGCCCTGCTGACTTTTTGGCTGAGACAGGATTCCTTTACAGCAGCCTGGGGGTCAAGAGGACGCGAGCGCAGAGAGGCAGCTGGCAGTCCCTCGCCAGGCGCCGTAGGTCTATGGGGCAGCGGGAGGGGCGGGAGGGCCTGCACCAGGTGTCTCTTGCTACCACCTCGGCGAATGGAGGCGGTGTGGGCGGCCGACCCCAACATATGGGTGGAGGAGGGAAGGGAGGGAAAGGGGATGCAGCTGGACAGTCATGTCAGTAAAACACACCTCTTTGATCACCGTCACACAGCAGCACACACGAGGGCCTTCACTGCGACAACCGCTGCCCTTCACCGCCCACCACCACTTCACCACGGCACTGCAAGACCCTCAGGATGAATGACACGCCGCCACGGACACTGAGGCACTGACACACTGAGGGAACACATCACCTCCCCTCTTTTCGAAATAACTCCTCTCTTATCAGTGTCAGTGAGACAGAAAAGCGGTAATGATCACCACTGATCACCACCACCACGCTGAGGCACCAACACCATCACTATCACCATCACCATGCACCCTCCACCTAACACCGCCAACCAGCCTATGAACAATCCCGAGGTACAATGGTGTCTTCCTACCTCCCCTTTTCTCCCCTTATCCACTCGCCCCTCCTAACAACTCAGCCCCACCCGCCCCTTTGCCGCCCCTCGCCCCGCCCCTCCAAGCTTGTCCCTTAATGGCACACATGAATCTTCAACCAATCTACAATTTATGCCTAAAAGAATGAAGCGGCGAGGAAAGAAACAGTAACAGCCACTCGCCTTCTTAAGTTCAGTTTCACGTAATTTAGAGGCAAGGAAAAAAATATTGGAGAACTAATTACTTTCCTGCCACTAAGCCATCATCTTACTCCTATCGATAAAAGTGTAAGGATATTGCGGTTCCCTCATCCCTCGCCCTCATCTCCCTCCGTCTCCCCTCATCGCAGCTTCCCCCGCACCTTCCCTTACCCCCATCACCAATGGCCCTCCCTTTGGCACTCTGGTCTCCCCTCACCAGCCGTGGCTCCCCTCAGTGGCGTATCGGAGAGAGGGGAGAAGAGGAGAGAGGGGAGAGGAAGGAGAGGGGTGCGTGGTCTAATACTGCAAGAGGTGTGACCAGATGGCGAACGGGATTCCCTCTCCTTCTAGACAGAGTGAGGGAAGTGCTTTTCTTTATTTACCGCCGTATAGTGTGGAACTGTGGATTGTGGTGATGGGTGTAAATAGGTAGGTTAGATTAGGTTAGGTTAGTATAGGGAGTGATACGTGTAAGGCCTGATAGCTTCTTGTAGTTTCAACTTTTTTCTATTATTAATTTTGTAGGTTGTGGGTGTGATGAATGGTTTAACACTGAAGGAAGGTGAAAATATAAGCAATGTATCCAGCAGGGAGACATGAAGCAAGGTAATTTTGTCCTCCAGTGATGACTTAAAGCTCCACAGACAGACACGCATAGTACACAACACAGGAGGAAGGAGGAACCTGTTTATTAATCCAACCACGTGCCATTAAAACTGAACTCATGAATACTAAATCTCTCATCAAAGAATAAACCTACAGTCGCAATTGGATGCAAGTCACGTAACACGCACAAATATCAAGCTAAACACAAACAAAAGAGGCAAACAGTTTACGTATGGCCGCCACTTTGCATTCCATTCCTCGCGTTGTGTTGAGGCGGGTGAAGCAAAATATGGAAATAGCAAAACCGATGCCGGATAAGCCGATATCGCTTTCAACACAATTGGTGGCACGTCCGCGGCGCCCACCAAACAACACAAGGTCTCCGCAACTTAGAGCCATATTCATAAAACACTTCACCACTGCACCTTCACTACTATCAAAATGCTTTACTTGAAGGCACACAGGTTTTTAAAAGATATTCGTACTCTTCTAGTGAGAGATTAACAAGGTTTCTGCATTACTAATAGGCGAAACAGTCTCGACAACTTGCCTGATCAATTCTACTGTCTTGGAAAATAATCGTGGTGAGAGCAAAGCGTTTCTGAATGCGTGCCTTACTCACCCTGGGTACTGTGTATTGTGCAGGCTGTTTATGTAGCAGTGAGGAGAGCAAATGTGAGAGTTGCAGCACAGGTAACAGAGAAACCTTAAAAGAACACTGGTTTTCATCTATTAGTTAAGAGAATCCACACAGAATCTTAGTTAAATCAATAGAGTCAGGAACACACCCTTGGAAATACCATAGTCACTTACAACTGAACATGACAGTAGCATTACAATGACAACACACCGTCTTTCAGTGACACCTCGAGCATTGTTAGCAGTTTTCCCTTGAGATTCCCGGTATAGAGTAAAAAGTATTCTTCTATATGGTTTCTAGCACAGGTTAGCATCACGGTTACAGTAGCATACCACAGCACAGCCTCACCACAGCATCTCCACAGTATCTCTACCGCATCTCCATTTCTCCAATTCGCCATAATCTCACCACACGGAGACCATAACATAGCATTGTAAACTCAGCCTCACCACAGCATTACAAACTTCCACACAGAAGCAAAACAGCCTTACAGCCTCGCCACAGCACTACACAACCTCACACCTCATCACCACAGCAGAACATAGCCTTTCACAGTCTCTCACAGCATCACCACAGCATCACAACAACATTACTACCCTTATAAGTCACCACACCATCATTTCACCACCAAGACCACAGTAGAGTCCCACCACAGCATCACCACTTCATCACCACAGCACCACCACAGCCCAGCCTCCACAGCAGCTCATCCAGACAACAGCTAAGCGTCATCAGCGGCGTATGCAATTCCGGGATCATCGTAAATTGTAATGTCAATAAGGTAGCGTCAAAATAGTGGGGTGTCCGTAACCGGCAGGCGTCACCACCACCACCACCACCCCACCACCACCACCACCACCACCACCCAACCCTTGATGGTATTCCTCTCTCCCGCACAATGATCTTTCCTTCTCATTCCCTCCCTCCTTCCCTCCCTTCTCTCATTCCACCCCCTTATTCCAATTTATCACAGCTTCTCTCTCTCTCTCTCTCTCTCTCTCTCTCTCTCTCTCTCTCTCTCTCTCTCTGCATGTCTTCATATTCCTCCCATTCGCTTCACTCACTCCCTTCATCACCTTAGCGCAATCACCCCTCACTTACTCCTCTCTCCCTCCCCTCCCATATCCCTTCTCCTCTCACTCCCCTCCCTCTCCTTCCCTCACTCATCCCTCCCTCTCCTCCCCTCACTCGCCCCTCCCTCTCCTTCTTGTCTCCTTCATCACACCAAATACCATCAGTGTTATTGCCCTGCGTCCTTGCTGGAGGGGAAATCGTGGAGGGTAAACACTGCTGAGGGGAGGAGGAGGAGGAGAAGGAGGAGGAGAGAAGGGTGGAACGAAAGTCAGTGAGAATAATTATGTTTTTTCATCACTTTTCGTCCGTGTAACTCCGAGATTCCATGACACTTGCTTCAGATAACACCTGATTATATACATTTCATCAGTAATACAATTCTATATTACGCATCAGTATTCATATAAACCGTCAGTAATCACGTGTTTTTATCATCATTCGTAATATAAACCACGAAATTCCACGACACGCTTCAAATAACAGCAAAAAACAAAAAATCGCAAGTAACAACGATATATCACGCATCACCAATTGTATTAACCGCCAGAATAGTCACTTTTTCTGTTCGTCGTTAAAACTGCAAAATTTCACTACACTCGCTTCAAATAACAACAAAAAAAACGTAAAAATCTCAAATAACAACGATATATCACGCATCACCATTTACATAAACCACCAGAATAATACTTTTTTTTTTATTCCTCTCAAAAAAAAAAACACGAAATTTTACTCCACTTCCTTCAAATAACAATAAAAAAACGTAAAAATCTCAAGTAACAACTATATATCACGCATCACCATTTACATAAACCGCCAAATTAATACTGTTTTTTTTCTCTCTCTTATTCTTCCTAAAAATACAAAAAAAAAAATCCACCACACTGATTTCAAATAACAAAAAAAACGTAAAAATCCCAAGAAACAACGACATATAACGCATCATCACTTATATAAACCAAAATAATAACGTTTTTTTTTTTTTCTTATTTTCTTATTTTTCTTATTTTTTTTTCTTATTTTACTTATTCGTCCAAAAAAAACATTTTACTACACTCCCTTCAAACAACAACAAAAAAAAAAAAACTCCAAAGTAACAACAAAACACTAATCTTACGTGAACTATAGACGATCCAACACCACTTGTAATAGAATCCGATGCTCACTTGTTTCCTTCCCGTTGTAATGGAGGATTCTTACCTTATGAGTAGAGTTTCCTTTATATCTCCCCCTTCTTCCCTTTATTTCCCCCTTCCCGCTGCGCTGCATCCATCTTGATCATGAGAATTACTTGATCAATACATGGGTGGCAATAGGAGGGAGGGAATGGAAGGAAGGGAATGGAAGGGAGGTAATGGGAGGGGTGGGAATGGGAGGGAAAGTGATGGTGTATCCAGAGGGATTTAAATTGCTGTTGTGTTATGAATGAAACTTTGTAACTGTTGTGTTGCGATTGGTCTTTGTTGTTGTGTTTATTGGTATGTGCTTCGTTTCTTACATTGTCACTTATCTGTCACTGTATCTTCACTATCATCATCATCATCATCATCATCATTTTCATCATCATCATCATCATCATCACCACCACCTTCACCACTATCGTTATCTTCATCATAACTATCATATCACCAATTCAGGCAAACTACATCATCACCACCAACATCACCACCATCACCACCATTACCAGCATCACCATCACCACCACCACCAACAGCAACAACAACAACTACGTTATTTATAGCATAGAATTTTCATTTCCCAATACTCAGCAAAGTACCATTAATAATTCACACGAGCAAGCCCCAGAGAGAGAGAGAGAGAGAGAGAGAGAGAGAGAGAGAGAGAGAGTAAGGTAACACTCAAAAGCCAATTAGTTTTACCATTAACACAACTCAATCACATATCTTTACCCTACAGTGAATAAAACCCATAAATTAAAACTCAAGGAAAGGAAAGGAAGACAAGACGAGACAGGACAAGACAGGACGGGGCGAGGCGGGGCGGGGTTGGACGGGGTGGAGAAGACAAGAAGGGAATGGATGTAAAGGGACGAATGAAAGGATGATTGAGGATGTGAAGGAGTATCTGGAGAGAATGTGGCGAGCGAGGTGTAGGAATGATTAGTGAATAGAATACTGCTTTCTTTTTTCTCTCTTCTTTTTCTGCTTGTCTTTTTTCTTTTTCTTTTTTTTTTTTTTTTTTGTCCTCTACAGGAGCTGCCGATCTAAAGGCCTGGCTCCGGAGCGATCTCAAGCCACCTGTAGCATCAAGATCAACATCAAGATCAAAACCAAAGAAAAGGAAAGGAAGACAAGACAACACAAGACGAGAGGAGACACGATGGGGCAGGGCGGACCTGGATTGGGCTGGGCTGGGCTGGGCGAGGCGGGGCGAGGCGAGGCGGATCGGGACAGGGAGGATGGTTCAGAGGGAGGGAGCTGCAATAAAATCGAGGCTATTTTCGCGTTTAATCGAGCGGCGTGGGTCGTGCTGATGAGAGGCGGCGATCCATTACACTCACGGGGATCACTGGATTTTGTTACACACTGCTATTCTACCCCCCGCCCCCTTGTGATCCTCCTCCCCTTTGTGATCCTCCTCTTCCCTCCCTGTGATCCTCCTCCCCCTTGTGATCCTCCTCCCTTGTGATCCTCCTCCCCTTTGTGATCCTCCTCCCCCTTGTGATCCTCCTCTCCCTTGTGATCCTCCTCCGCCTTGTGATCCTCCTCTTCCCTCCCTGTGATCCTCCTCCTCCCTTGTGATCCTCCTCCGCCTTGTGATCCTCCTCCCCTTTGTGATCCTCCTCTCCCTTGTGATCCTCCTCCGCCTTGTGATCCTCCTCCCCTTTGTGATCCTCCTCTCCCTTGTGATCCTCCTCTCCCTTGTGATCATTTTCCTCCCCTCCTTGTGATCCTCCTCTCCCTTGTGATCCTCCTCCTCCCCTCCTTGTGATCCTCCTCCCCCTTGTGATCCTCCTCTCACTTCTGATCCTCCTCTCCCTTGTGATCCTCCTCTCCCTTGTGATCATTTTCCTCCCCTCCTTGTGATCCTCCTCCCCATTGTGATCCTCCTCTCCCTTGTAATCCTCCTCCCCCTTGTGATCCTCCTCCCCTCGTTTCATCCTCCTCCTCTCCCCCGTGTGATCTTCCTCCTTCCCCTCTTGTGATTCTCCTCCTCCTCCTCCTCCTCCCCTAACTGTCCCTCACTCTGCAATGCTCCCTCCTTCCTCTCATTCCTCCCTTCATTCTCTCATTCCCTTCCTCCTGTCATGTGTTCTTTCTTTCCCTCTTCTTCATTCCACCTTCCATTCTCCTTACGTTCCACTTCCTCCTCTATGCAATTTTCCTTCCCTACTTTCCTCCTTTCCTTCTTTCATTCCATTCCTCTCATCCTATTTTTTTTTTCTATTTCACCTCCTTCATTCTATCTCTTTTTATTTCATTCCACCTAATTCTCTTTCCCAGGCCGTTCCTCACTTTGCAATCTCCTTTCTCTCCTTTCCTCCTTTCCTTCTTTCATTCCCTTCCTCCCATCCTATTTATTTTTATTTTACCGCCATTCTACCTCTTTCTTTTTTTTTCATTCCATTTCCTCATCTTTCCCGGGCCGTCCCTCACTCTGCAATCCTCCTTCTCTTCTTCCCTCCTTCCCTTCTCTCATTCCATTTCTCCCACCTTACTTTTTTCTTCATTTCACCTTCTTCATTCTACCTCCCTTTTTCATTCTCCTCCTTCCCTCTTACCCTCCTTCCTTCTCTCAGTCTCTTCTTCCTACCCTGTCTACTTTCATTCCTCCTTCCATTTCCTTCATTATATCTCTATTTTTCATTCCATCTCTTCTCTTTACCAGGCCATCTCTCATTCTGCCTCCTTCCCTCCTTTCCTCCTTTTTTCTCATTCCTTCTTCCTACACAGTCTTCTCTCATTCCATCTATCTTACTCTATTACGTTATTACTTCCTAAAACTCTATAATTGTTCCCCCTCTTAAGTTCTCTGTGTTTATTTCCCTCTCTTACATTAACCCTGCACCTGCTTTCTTTCCAGTCTAAGTTTCCCGTTTTCTTTAACCCACACTATCTCATTCTGTTACTGTAATTCTTCCCTCCTCCAAGTTTCCTCGTCTTGCTTCACTGTTAATCTACTACCACTGTCTCTTTTGTTTTCCCCTTTGTAAGTTTGTTTTCCTTCCGTTTTCCCGTCTTTCTATAAATGTATGTCTATTTTTCTATTTTTTTCCTTATTCCTCTGCTTCGTTTTCCAGTTTTTTTTTTTTTTTTACAATTAAACTGTCTTATTTTCCCTCTTCCTGTTTTTTTTTTTCGGTTTTATGTCATTTTGTATTTTTTTCTATTTATTTTTATTCCTTCTAGTCATCCTCCTCTTCTCTCCCTTTTCTTCTGTCTGCTTTCTCCCTTTTCCCTCTTCATTTTCCCATCCTTTCTTTTACCCTAGTTTTCCATCTTTTCCCTCATCTCTCCTGCACTGCCCACCTCCCTTATACCTCCTCTCTCCCTCTCCCTCTCTCTCTCACCTACTACACCTTTTTCACTACAGCTTTATATTATTTGAGATTTTCTACCCTCGATCCTGCTTCCCCTTTCAATGTTTACTGCTTGTGTTTCCAGCGTAATAGTCTCGCCTTAAGCTGTATTTAAGCGATCCCTTTACGCTCTGCTCTTTAAACCTTCGCTTATATATAGAAATGTTTAAAAAAAGGTTGAAAATTATACAAAAAAGATGAGAGTTGTACAGGAAGGAAAATTGATACGTAGATGCACAATTTTTTTTAGTAAAGAGATGTATATAGCTAGTTATTCCCACCTCTCTCTCTCTCTCTCTCTCTCTCTCTCTCTCTCTCTCTCTCTCTCTCTCTCTCTCTCTCTCTCTCTCTCTAAGTGCTTTCAATTGGCAAAAATCATATAACGAGTTTAGAAAGAGTGTAAAAACGTCTGTATTAAACATTGAAGGGAGAGAGAGAGAGAGAGAGAGAGAGAGAGAGAGAGAGAGAGAGAGAGAGAGAGAGAGAGAGAGAGAGAGAGAGAGAGAGAGAGAGAGAGAGACAACAACAACAACAACAACAACAACAACAACAACAACAACAACAACAAAACCACCACAAAAACCACCACCACCACCACCACCACCACCACCACCACCACTACCACCACCACCATAACAAGAATAAATAAAAAAAAAAAAACAGGAATAAATACTCAAAATGTTGGTCCACAAGAATTGAGGAGTGTTATGCAAATTCCAACATTCCATCAAAGTGGTGACTCAGCCCTCAGTGTTCCCATATGGCCCACCTCCTGGCCCATTACCGCCGCCCCTCCCAGCTGGAATCAGGAATGGGAATAGAGAGAGAGAGAGAGAGAGAGAGAGAGAGAGAGAGAGAGAGAGAGAGAGAGAGAGAGAGAGAGAGAGAGAGAGAGAGAGAGAGAGAGAGAGAGAGAGAGAGAGAGAGAGAGAGAGAGAGAGAGAGAGAGAGAGAGAGGGTGGGTGGGTTTGATGGTTCGCGTTATAGGGTTGAAACAAAAGAGAAACGTGATGAGAATGAAAGATCAACACAAGAGAGAGAGAGAGAGAGAGAGAGAGAGAGAGAGAGAGAGAGAGAGAGAAAACTATGAAAAAACTTATATATATGCGCGCTATCTTTTTTTTTCCAAAGCACTCAACTGATATATATTTTTTACACGCACACACACACACACACACACACACACACACACACACACACACACACACACACACACACACATACACCTCTCACATGTTAACACCCTCGTTACCATCCTTCCCTCCCTCCTCTTTCCCTCCCTTCCTACCTCCATTCCATTTTTCCTTCCCTCCACTCCAAACTATCTCCCCTCAATAGCTTTCTCTCTCTCTCTCTCTCTCTCTCTCTCTTGCCATCCTGTTAAGAAATTTGTAGGAAAACACAAGAAACTAAAACTGACAAACCACACGTTGAAAAATTACTATCTAAACACGCATTAGAGTAAAAAAAGGGAAATTTACGCTTTACGTCAAGGAAACAACTTAAATTAGCCTCAAAGTCTTAATAATTGTATCTACTAATTAAAACAAAAATCACGATAGATAAAGGAGAAAATCTTACTATTTACTTTTTTGTTGTTTTCTTATTAATTGCCTTCTGTGGGTGTTGATAAGGACAGAGAGAGAGAGACAGAGAGAGAGAGAGAGAGAGAGAGAGAGAGAGAGAGAGAGAGAGAGTTATATTTCTGAAGGAGTGGTGTTGTGTGTGCAAAATTAGAAGACAGCATGCGTATCTCTCTCTACCAGCCCTCTCTCTCTCTCTCTCTCTCTCTCTCTCTCTCTCTCTCTCTCTCTCTCTCTCTCTCAACACAGACACTACATTAGACTTTCCTCCCTGCCTCCGTCTCTCCTGTTCGCCCTCTCCTTTCACCCTCTCCCAGCCAGGACTTACTCTCCCTTTACTGCCTCGCCACTACCCATAGAAGAAGCTTTGCCCTTATATATGGAGGAGGAGGAGGAGGAGGAGGAGGAGGAAAGGAGGTGGAAATGGAAGGTTGATACTGGAGAGTGAGATAAGAGAGAGAGAGAGAGAGAGAGAGAGAGAGAGAGAGAGAGAATGTGATAGTACATGACAGGCGTGGGTGGGCGTCGGGGCAATAATGAGTAGGCGTGGACAGCTGACAGTTGCACGCACACACACACACACACACACACACACACACACACACACACACACACACACACACACACACACAGACACACGCACACACACTTGATTAAGTCTGTGACGCTTAATGAAATCTACAGCCACGGTGATGGGCCTGTGCCGCTGGCTGTCCCCTGTGAGAGAGAGAGAGAGAGAGAGAGAGAGAGAGAGAGAGAGAGAGAGAGAGAGAGAGAGAGAGAGAGAGAGAGAGAGAGAGAGAGAGAGAGAGAGAGAGAGAGAGAGAGAGAGAGAGAGAGAGAGAGAGAGAGAGAGAGAGAGAGAGAGAGAGAGAGAGAGAGAGAGAGAGATTTTGCTATTTCTGTATCCAATCTTTATCATTTCATTGGTATCTCATCTTCCATCTGCTTGCTAAACTGAGCCCCCCCTCCCCCCCTGTCTCTCTCTCTCTCTCTCTCTCTCTCTCTCTCTCTCTCTCTCTGGAAGGGTAGAGGTGATGAAAATAAGGTCTTGAAAGGAGCTGGAGAGAGAAGGAGCGGCAAGAGCGAGGTGACAGTGTAGGAGGCGGGTGGAAGGCTGCATTGGGGCGTGGAGGGCGGGGAGAGGGAGGGAAGGAGATGACGGGAAGAACATGGAGACAGAACGGGAGGAGTTTGGTCAGAGTGAGACGGGAAGATAGTGAATGAGTGATGAGAAATAAGAAGAAAAGCTACTATTACTACTACTGGTACTACTACTACCACCACCACCACCACTACTACTACTACTATTACTACTACTATCCTTTTCTCTCCTCGCCTTACCCTTCAGACCCTTCCTTCTTCTCCTTCTATGTCTCTCCTTCCTTCTCCGTGACACAGATAAGATAATGTCAAAAGAATTAATAACAAAACACGTAACAAGGAAAGGAACAAAAAGTAAGAGAAAGAGAGGTTGATGGAAATAACAACTAAGGAGGAGGAAGAAGAGGAGGAAGAAAAGGAGGAGGAGGAGGAGAGGACAATAGATACAAAAGGAACAAGAGAGAGCGTGAGAGTGAAGAGGATGTGAAGGAGAGAGGAATGAGGGGAGCAGAAGAAAGATAGGGAAAGAGGGAAAGGGAGAATGGTAAGAGGGAGAGACAGGAGGGAGAGGGAGAGAGGGAGAGAAAGAAAGAGAGGAGAAAGGGAGGGAGAGAAAGAGAGACAGACTGAAAGGTGTTGGGGTGGAGGAAATACATTGATAAAAGGGAGGAAAGAATGGATAAAAGAAACAAGAAGACAGAGAGAAAGAGATAACAGAAAGAAGATAGAAGAGAAAACATAGAGAAAAGAGAAACAACAACAACAACAATAACAACAACAACAACAAAAGACGACACAAACTAAACAAAACAAAACAGGAACAAGGAAAAAAGATCAAAGAAAAGGAGGAGGAAGAAGAAGAAGAAAAGAAAAGGAGGAGAAGAAAGAGGAGGAGATTAGAAAAAGAAGAAAACTGACGAAAAAAATATACATAGCAAGGATAAAGAAAAGTGGAAAAGAAGAAAATGATGATGAGGAGGAGGAGGAGGAGGAGGAGGAGGAGGAGGAGGTTGTCAGGGCGTCACCGTGATGGATGACACCAATATGAGGAGGATGCATGGATTACACAGATCACTTGGCTGGGGAGGAGGAGGAGGAGGAGGAGGAGGAGGAGGAGGAGGAGGAGGAGGAGGAGGAGGAGATAGGAGGGAGGGAGGGAGGAAGAGTGATAGGAAGGAAAAACCGAGTGAGGTAGCGAGGAGAAAGGGGGAGAGAGAATGGGGTGGAGGGACTTTGGAAGGATAAGAGGGAGGAAGGAAAGGGGAGAGGAAGGAGGGAATAGAAAAATGCGAAAAAAACAGATAAAAGATTAAAACAAAAAAGAACGTAAAGAGAGAAAGAGAGAGAAAGAGAAGCACACACAATATAGAAAGTTAAAATACAAATAGAATAAAAAAAATAAAAAGGAAAAAAAAAGAAAAAAATGCAGAGAAGACAATTGGAAGGAAGATAAGAACTTTTCCAAAAAATTCCTCTAGAGGGTTGCCAACTTGCCAACACTCCCCTCTTCCCTTCGCTCTCCCAATCACCTTTCCCCCAATCGATATCCCAATCCCAACAGCTTACCCACTCTCCCTCTCTCCCTTAGACGCCCCTCCTCCCCTCTATTGCCTCTCCCCTCCTAACGACCATCTCTAACTAGTCAGGGTAAAGTAGAAAATGGGCAACACCAGAGAAAACTGTACTTCACCCTTGAGTTTTATGGGTGACTTGAGTATTGTGTGAGTCTTTGGTTATTCATGTGTCCAGTGAAGTTTATGGAGTTTGTTTTGTGATTATAAATAGCAAAGGAGTATGAAGAAATGAAATTGTGGTGTGAAAGAAAAGTTGGGAATATTATAGGTATGAATACGTGAAAAAGTAGATAAGTAATTTTTTTTCGTATACATATTGACATTGAAAGACATTGGGATCCGCCGTGGTACAGTGGAACCATGCGTGCTTTGGGGTCCGAGTGGTCTCCAAGCGCACAGGTTCGAATCCTGTCCACGGTCCGAGTGTAGGTTGGGCTTCCTCACTCGGGGCAACGGTCTCCTAGCGGGTGGGCTTTGAGATAGGAGGTACCACAAAAAGCATCCCCTTTAGTCCATAAATTCCCGTGAAAAGCCCACATGGTATAAATAAAAAAAAATAAATAAGATGCTTTCATTTTCGTGAACTAAATATATCACGATCTATCTATTCAGAAACGCCTTCCTCTCTCACTACAACTTTGCAAGGCCACACAGACAGCTGGGTTTTCAAGACAGTTTCTCCTTTTAATAAACCAGAAATTTTGTTAATCTCTCAGAACTATACGTAGAATACTCTTAAAAACACGAATATCTTCAACTGGAACATTAGGAAAGTAGTGATGGTGAGAGAGCATAGCGTTTCAGAATGCGGGTTATAGACAGAAGAGAAATAAATAAATTGTATAAATCTTTGTATCTCCATCAGTAAACTATGATTTTTTTTCTACTTTCTTTTATTTTTTTTCTCAATTTTGCATCCATTTCCATCTCCTATATCTCTCTTTCAGTTTCCTCCATTTCTCTCCCCTTCTTTTCCTTCTGAATTTCCTCTATATTTCACTACTATTCTTTTCCCCTTGTTGCTTGTCTTCCTTTTTCCTCTCCTCCTCTTCCTCACTTCATTTTTCTCCCTTTCTATTTCCTTCCCATTCTTCAATCCTTTCCATCTCCTTTTATTTATGTTTTTTTATTATTTCATCCATCTCTCTCTCTCTCTCTCTCTCTCTCTCTCTCTCTCTCTCTCTCTCTCTCTCTCTCTCTCTCTCTCTCTCTCTCTCTCTCTCTCTCTCTCTCTCTCTCTCTCTTCATTTCGTCCCTCCTGTCTCTCTTAAATTCTCCATCCGCACCTTCTCTTAAATTCTCTCTCTCTCTCTCTCTCTCTCTCTCTCTCTCTCTCTCTCTCTCTCTCTCTCTCTCTCTCTCTCTCTCTCTCTCTCTTCTCTCTTACCTTTTCACTACCTACATCCTTTCTTATCACCACCATCTCCACCACCACCACCACCACCCTCAGGCGTTCCTCATGCCCGCCTCGCCATCGGCCGGGACAAGCTCGTGACAAAGTAATGAGCGGTTGCTGCCTCTCCTCCCTCGGGATTAATTACTGCCGGGGATTAAATGAGAAAGGCAGTAATTGCTGAGGCGACCATGCTGCTGAGACTCTGACAGCTCTACGGCGCCACCCTCATGCAACAGGCGGCGCTGGTGGTGGTGGTGGTGGTGGTGGTGCTGGTGGTGGTGGTGGTGGTGGTGGTGGTGGTGTCTCCATGATTTTTTTTTTTTGTTTTCTTTTCGTAGTGTAAGGTATAATACAAGATGTTTAGCAAAGGACGCTGTTCATTTTAGATTGCTACACACACACACACACACACACACACACACACACACACACACACACACACACACACACACACACTAATCAGATACTCCCAAATTTGCTCTTCTAAAATATTTTTCCACTACATTCCATCACACTCCCAAAATTTCACCCCCACACTTCTCTCCTCCCCTTTTCAACATTCCAACTCTCCCACAAGCTCCTTCCCATTCTCTCTTCCACTGCTGTGACCTCTTTCTCCTTTACAGATTCCTTCACTACCCAAGCCCTTTCCTCCCGTCCCCTCCCTCCCTTTGGACCCGACCCGACCCCTTCACCTCATCTCATCTCTCCTTCATCTCTTAAAACTCCCTTTGGAATTCGCTCCCCGTGATAGAGTCTTTCACCGCCAACCTTTGCAGAGTCCCTGGAGATCACCCTTTTGTCTTATTTCAACGCAGAGAAAGGCCCCGTCCCTCCTGAAGAAGCAACAGACACACAACTATCCCAGCACCAGTTGCCTTTCTTACCCCTAACCTCTCCCTCTCCTACTCTCTCTCTCTCTCTCTCTCTCTCTCTCTCTCTCTCTCTCTCTCTCTCTCTCTCTCTCTCTCTCTCTCTCTCTCTCTCTCTCTCGACTAGCAATGGTGACGAAAAAAGTAGAAACACTTATACTGATTGAGCAAATGGGATCAGTGGAGCGGCTCAAGAGGATCGAAACGGGTTTATTTATATATGTAGTGTTGTTCCTCCGGTGTTTGTTTCGTTGGCGTGTAAAGGGAGTGATAACAATAGCGGAGACGAAAAACGAGGAAGAGGTGGAGGAGGAGGAGGAGGAGGAGGAGGAGGAGGAGGAAGAGAAGGACAGATTTTCCTCTCATCGCTGGTTCAAAAGATAAAAAATAAGAATATCCGTGTGCGTGATGTCCTCAGAGGCTAGTGGAGTGCCCTCAGACGCCCCGCCAGCCGCTGTATCACTGCTGGGTATTGATCTAGCGAGCGTCTGAGGGAAGGACGTGCATTGTTACCCACGACCCGCTTCCCTTCTGACGGCAGCGCTGACGGGGAAGACGAGCGTTGACAAATAACCTGCTTCATTATAATCCCAAAAATCTCATCTAGCTGGTTTTGTAAATTAACCCCTTCAATACTGGAACACGTTTTTACCTTGAGATTTGTTCACGATTAGACCATTTTATTCACATTAGAAAGGGTCAGAAGATTAATGGCAAAAGTCTTCACTATTTTAATCCCCTAAATAAGTTTCTGAAGCTGTACAAAATCACCAAATAGTAAGCAGAATGAATATGGAAGCGCGTCATGGTACTGAAGGGGTTAAGGACTAAAATCAAACGTTGTAGTGGTCTTTACCTCTTAACCACAAAGGTATTTAGATTATAATATACACGGACAGTCAAATAGAAAGTTGCAATTATCTGGTATTCCAATCTTCAAGTAGTAAACTATATAACCACACAAATAATGACTCCAATATTCTCACCCACATGCAAACAAAACCTTTTAGTTATTTGGAATTAATCTTAAACCATTCAAATATTGAGACACATTTTTACCTTGAGTTTTAGGTATTATTAGACGATTTTATTTACATTAGGTAGGGTCTATATAGGCCAGAAGACTAATGGCCAGAATCCTCACTGTTTTAATCCCTACGTAAGTTTGTCAAGCTGTGTAAAATCATCAAAATGTAGGCAGGTATATGAAAACATGTCCTGGTACTAAAGGGGTTAGGATTAGACGCTGAACTCAACCAAATATAAACACATTCAAATAATCATAAACTCAGCGAAATATAAATACAAGGGTACAGTTATCTATCACACCCACGTATTTCATCTAATGGCGACGCGTTGTAACTTGAAGCAAACATCGCCCTCCTCCTCAGAGCGTCTCAAGGGCCCAATGCACCTGAGACGGAAGGCAATCACAGGAGAGTACTGAGCCAAAGCAAACACGATTACCTGAGCCGGTGTTTGGAGGAGGAGGAGGAGGAGGAGGAGGAGGAGGAGGAGGAGGAGGAGGAAGAAGAAGAAGAAGACGAAGACGAAGACGAAGAAGAAGAAGAAGAAGACGAAGAAGAAGAAGAAGAAGAAGAAGAAGAAGAAGAAGAAGAAAGAAGAAAAAGAAGAAGAGGAGGAGGAGGAAGAGGAAGAAGGCAAAGGAAAGACTAAAGGCAAGGGTAAGAAGGACAGAAAAGGACAGAAGAGGAAACGAATAAAGGTGAATAGATAAGGATTAAAAATATGGATGAAAAAGACATTGGAAAAGAGAAAGATGGACAGAAAGACCAACACATACAGAGACAAACAAAATGACAGAAGTAAAGGCACACATACAGACAGCTACACAAATAAATCAACTCATTCCTTAAACTATTCCAACAAAAAACACCACAAAAACTCACAAGAACATGACAAATCAAGAATAAACTGCAACAAACCCACGAATCTCACATGTGGCTCACTATACAAAATTTAACTCTTCTCTGACATCCTATAAACATTCCCGTACATCCCTAAATTAGAAAGAAACAAAGAAATACAGGCAGTGTCCTAGTGACCTGCCTTCACCAAAACAGGAGACTCAAGACCATATTAAAAACGCCTTGCTCTCTAACTCCGACAATTTTTCAAGTCCCCAGAGACAAGTAGAAGGGTTTTCAAGGCAGTTTCTCCTTATGATAAACTAGAAATCTTGCTAATCCATCACTAGAACCATAAAAATACCCTTAAGAACATGAGTATCTTCAACTAGCGCCTTTGAAAATAGTCGCCGTGAGAGCAAAGCGTTTCTGAATGCGGACCTTTAGAAAGTTATATTCAAAAACGCTTCCCTCTCTCACCACGACCGTTTTCACAGACTAGAGACGATTAGCCGAGTTTTAAAGAGCATTCGTCCTGTTAATAATGCAGAAAACTTATTAACATGTCACTAGAATTACAGAAACACCCTTAAATACCGCGTCACTTCAACTAAAGCCCTTTGAAAATGATGAAGGTGCATCGCGGAAGTTTTTTTTTTTCAGAATATGAGCCAGTTGTCTTGAGAAGTGAGTGACCCTAACTGAAACGTGAAGGTCAGTTGAGTTAATAGTTGAGGGTCAAACTGACAGCCAAAGTAAAGGTGAAACTCTAACGGCTCCGGTACTAGCGAGCAGGGATGAGTTTAGGAATGCAATTTACTTTAACGAGAGGACGAAGGTTTGCTCTACCGGGACTGACAAGACAAGGAGGAGGAAAAGGAGGACAAGGAAGAAGAAGAGAAGAAACATGGTGAGGACGAAAATGGGCGGGGCTGGACTGTAGAATGAATGAAGCTTGTCAAGGAAAGGGCTGTTCTGGAAGGAGCATAAGAAAATAATAATGAATAAAAGTTGAGGGTTTTCAGTGTACTTTGCCGTGACACACACACACACACACACACACACACACACACACACACACACACACACACACAGAATGGTTTCCTTAGCTGACGCAAAATTGAAGTGAATCGCAACTTTGTGTGTGTGTGTGTGTGTGTGTGTGTGTGTGTGTGTGTGTGTGTGTGTGTGTGTGTGTGTGTGTGTGTGTGTGTGTGTGTGTGTGTGTGTGTGTGTGTGTGTACGTAAATAGCACGAAAGCACAGCGCCAATTACGTTTCTTAATGAGGGGACGCTTTGCAAGACGAGACGAGGCGGTTCATGATGAGACGAGCCTCACTTGAGACTAACCAGAAACTCCTCCTCTTCTTCCTCCTCATCCTCCTCCTCATCCTCCTCCTCCTCCTCCTCCTCCTCCTCCTCCCCAAGGTCGTCCTCGCCGGTGGGCAGTCGGGGCCCCGGGATAAGAGGCATAACAACATCCGGGCGAAGCAACAAGCGTGACATTGGAGGAGGACGCAGCCAGAATGCAAGTCACACACCTCTGATTCCCCTCTCTCTCTCTCTCTCTCTCTCTCTCTCTCTCTCTCTCTCTCTCTCTCTCTCTCTCTCTGGCGTTTGCTTCGTTGTCGGAGGTTGGGTTTGTTGTTGTTGTTGCTGTTGCTTTTTTTTTTTTTTGTTGTTCTTGTTGTTGTCGGGCCTCTCCTCCTCCTCCTCCTCCTCCTCCTCCTCCTCCTCCTACTACTACTACTACTACTACTACTACTACTACTACTACTACTCCCTTCATCTTCTCCCTCACAAGTACGAAACATATAAAACAACACAAAAAAAGAAGCAACACACACACACACACACACACACACACACACACACACACACACACACACACACAAACAAACACACACACACAGAGCAGCAGCAGCAGCAGCAGCAGCAGCAGGGTTGGCAGGTGTTGACAGTCACGTGCGGACTCTCCCTCCTTCAGAAGCAGCCCCGTGCATGGCTAATCCAACGACCGGTTTTCCAAGGCTCAATGTCTGCCACCCCCTCCTTCCCACCCGCTAAATGACATCCCGTCCCAGCCAGCGTAGGCCTCCACGCCACTCACTTGCCGTTCCACACTCACTAAACACAAGGAAAAAATATGAAATAGAAAAACTGCCATACTGGTTCTTGTCATCTTCTTCTATGACTTTTTCTAATATTTCCAAGCGGCGTATTGTCACCAATATTAAAATCACAATCAAAATTGATGCATCGGCCGGGAATCGAACCCGGGCCTCCCGCGTGGCAGGCGAGAATTCTACCACTGAACCACCGATGCTCCTTCTTGTAATATCCACAACAATAAAATTACAAGAAATTTTCCTTGTCACTTTCTCTTATGTATTTTCTGATAACATTCAGATTATATCGTTATTTTCATTGTTCTGTAAACTCTCACTGCTCTCACACAAATCACTCGCGTTGAAACTATAAGTTAAATAGAAAGAACAGAAAAAAAAAAAAAAAAACGTGAGAAAATTATGCATTGGCCGGGAATCGAACCCGGGCCTCCCGCGTGGCAGGCGAGAATTCTACCACTGAACCACCAATGCTTAAATATAATCAACACATAAAGCTTATCTGAACACCTGATGCCACACGTGTTCAGCTCATACATTTGACAGGTGTACCACCGCGCGCTACACAGGTGAGGGGGAGGGTGGATGAGGCCACGAGGAGCCACGCCACTCAGGTACAATAATCACACAGGCGAGCGCGCACACACGCACACTCACACGCACACGTCCGAGATGAGCCACATCCGTCCGCAGACTGACGTAGGGAGGCGGGGCGCTACACCTCCACCTTCAGGATGCAACCAGACACCGGTGGAAGGAGAGAGAGAAAGGGAGAGAAGAAGTGGAAATAGAAACACAGAAGGAAGGAAGGAAAGGAAGTGGAGATTGTGACAAAAGAATACACGGAAAGAAGAATAGGAAAGAGAGAAGAAAGATATAAAGCCAGAGACACAGAAATGACACGAACATATTTGAAAGGAAGAAGAAAAAGAAAAATATAAAGGAGGGTATGGATGAAAAGGAAGGAAAATGGGAAACAGAAATAATGAACAGCAGAGGAAGGAAAAAGGGAAGAAGGAAGAAGGATAAGAACGTTGAGAAAACAGAGAAAGGAAGGGAAAGCAACAAAATAGTGATGACGTGGAAGGAGAGACATAGGAAGGTGCAGAAGGGAACGGAAAGAGACAGAGACAAGGAGAGACTCACTAGAAGATAAAAAAAAATAAATAAATAAATAAAAAAAATGAAAAAAAGAAAAAAAAAGTAGTAAGTAGTGGTGGAAACTGATAACTCTTTCAAAAACACTTAACTTTTTCATCACCACAATTTTCGAAGACCACAGAAATCGCTACCAAGGTTCTCAAGAGTGTTTCTCGTGATCATAACATAGAAACCTTATCAGCCTGTCACTAGAACCACAAAAACACAATTAGAATACTATTTCACTTCAATTGGAGCCTTTGACAAGTAGCGGAGGTGAGGAGTGTTTCAGGAGGTGTGCCAGACCCCTACGTCGCTAGTCTGTCTGTTTCAATAACCTGACGAAGGAGACGGAGGAGTGAGGGAGGGGGAGGATAAGAATGAGCAGCCAGAATGAAGAAGGATGAGTGAGGCTTGAAAAGTAAAGGAAGAAGAGGAAACAGAGAGTGAAGGGTAAAATTAAGGAAAGAAGAGTGGGCAGAGGAAAGAATGTAAAGAAAGGGTTTTATAGGAGAGTGGAAGAGTTGATGATGATGAGGAGGAGGAGGAGGAACAGGAGGAGGAGGAGGAGGAGGAGGAGGAGGAGGAGGAGAGTAAAGGGTAAAAGTAAGGAAAGGTGAGTGGGCAGAAGAAAGATTGTAAAGAAAAAGTTTTGTAGAAGAGTGGAAGAGTTGACCAAGACGAAATGAAGAGGAGGAGGAGGAGGAGGAGGAGGAGGAGGAGGAGGAGGAGGAGGAGTTAATGAGGTAATAATACTTCTACACGAATCTATCACAAGTAACCCCAATTATCTGTACTTGTAAACTGCCTTGCCTACATGACCTGTGTGTGTGTGTGTGTGTGTGTGTGTGTGTGTGTGTGTGTGTGTGTGTGTGTGTGTGTGTGTGTGTGTGTGTGTGTGTGTGTGTGTGTGTGTGTGTGTGTGTGTATGGGCGCTGTACACTTGAGCAAGGTTAATTATCAACGCCTGGCAACACTACAACCTGCTTCCGGTAACACTGATTTAGATGACCTTGCATTGTTGTTTTTGTTAGTGGTGTTGATGTTGTTGTTATTGTTGTTGTTGCTGTTGTTATTGTTGCAAGTGATGGTGAGGGTTGTAGTGATGATAGTAATAGTGGTGGTACATTATTTTTTTTCTTATCGCTATCTTTGTTATTATTCCCTTCCTTTTCTTCTTCTTCTTCTTCTTCTTCTTCTTCTTCTTCTTCTTCTTCTTCTTCTTCTTCTTCTTCTTCTTCTCCTCCTCCTTTTCCTCTCTTTAATTATCTTCATCTTTTGGTGGTGGTGACGATAACAGTGGCAACAGTGACTGTGCTGGCGCCACTACAGCACACACACACACACACACACACACACACACACACACACACACACACACACACACACACCACAAAAACACACAACCTTGGCGGCGGTGAGTGGAGTGGTGGCGTGATAAAGGAGAGCACATCCCTGGCAGCACCACAGGAGACGCGGCCACAGAGATAAGACTTTAGTATTGTAACAGCGAGTCTTACGCTCACCACACCCATCAAGGAGGCTGAGTGTGTCGGGTCTCCTCGCCAGAATCTCAATGCGAGTCAAGAGGAGGACGCGGTCATCTCAGGGACCTTCAATACAAAGTGTTCTAAATTGTAATGAAAATGAAAAACTTGTGTGATTTTTATATGCGTTTGTTTTATTTAATTTCTATCTTACTTTTAAACATTTTCATGTAAGTACAATTCAACCCCATGACGCATTTCCATTTTCATTCTGGTTACTATTTGGTGAGTTTATACAGCTTCAGAAACTTATGTGGTGTGTTGAAATAGTGAAGACTGTGGCCATTAATCTTCTGACCTCCATAGACCCTTCTCGTGTCAATAAAATGGTCTCATCGTACACAAATCTCAATGTGTCCCAGTATTGAAGGGGTTAATGCTCTAACGTTGACTTCTTGTACTATTAAGGCTTTTGAATTTCAGTTGCAGAATAATCTTTATGAATTTACTGTTATCATTTTGCTCAACAATGATAAGCATGTGATGGAGACAAGATGCGGTCTTGATCATTTGGAGTCGTTGGTTCACACAAGACCTCGCAGCCACGGTAAAGGTTACATCAGGCTCCCACGCATTCATACATGTGGTTAGGTACAGTTTTCTTCCTAATGAGAAACCGGATCCTCTGTCTGGGCGTCCCTTAGTCCACCACAAGCACCACCACCACCACCACCACCATCATAACCACCACCATCATCATCACCACCACCACTCCTCAGGACGCCCACACGCTGCCCTCCTACAGTCCTACTAATGGCGGAGTGAGCGTCCAGGAGTCTGTGGGCCTAATCATACACACACACACACACACACACACACACACACACACACACACACACACACACACACACACACACACACACACACACACACACACACACACGACCTTGACGAAGGGTGAGCTTCTACATTCACGAATCCCTCATTAGCTTAATTAAAGAGCAATTTGAGCTGCTAATTACGTAATTGTGACGTAGCGGGGCTTGTTAACAGAGAGGGACCAGTGATGACAGGCCGCCCCGCCCCATCCCGCCCCGCCCCGTCCCGTCCCGCCTCGCCCCGCCCCCACAGGAAGCAGGAAACCGGCTCGGCCCAGTGACTCCCTTGCAGCTTCGCCGGCAGGAAATGAGACTCGTATTAGTAACAAAATGAATTGCCTTTCTATTATTAAAACTATCCATTACTATTACATTGCAAATTATCTTTAATCCTTTTCTAGCCGCCTCTCACTCTGCTATGTCTTTTCCTTGCGTATTCTTGATGAGACTCGTATTAGTAACATAATGACTTGCGTTCCCTCTACTTCTAATTCAGTACTGTCCATTACCTCAAGTATTTCAAAGTTATTCCTCTTATACCCAACCTATATTTCTTCTACCTGTCCTCTATTCATCTTTCTCATGTGTATTTCTGAACCTACTCCTCTCACCGGAGCAACACTGGAAGACACGGAAGAGACAGGCCTTGTTCGCGATCATTGTAGAGGAGTTTCAGAGCAGTGGCGTGTGTACTGTACAGATCACTCAAGTTACCAGAGCGTGACTAGGTGGTGGTGGTGGTGGTGGTGGTGGTGGTGGTAGAGGAGGAGGAGGAGGGAGAAGGAGTTGTATTACCAGATTACCAGACAAAGATGAGGTGTATTACTACTGCTACTGCTGTTCCTGCTGCTGCTACTACTACTACTACTACTACTACTACTACTACTACTACTACTACTACTACTACTACTACTACTACTACTACTACTACTACTACTACTACTACCACCACCAACACCACCACTATGACAACCATCTACTACTACTACTACTTCTACTACTACTGTTATTATTACTACCCCCACCACCACCACCACCACTATGACAATTGAAAACAACACACACATCACCACCATTACTAACCACTATAATTTCCCTCGTGCACCACCACCGTCACCATCACCACCACTCTCACCACTACCACTATTACAACTGTCACTACTACAGCCATCATCACCACCTCAATTGCTTACGACTCTCATTCCGTCACCACCACCATCACCACCACCACCACCACTATCTCTTCCTTCTCTCTTTTTTATCTCCCGTCCGCCCCTCTCCCCCCCTTCCATCTTTCTTCTTCCTTTTCCTCTATGATTTAAAAAACAAAGCAATTTCTAGTCGATGAGACCGCAAGCATTCTCTCTCTCTCTCTCTCTCTCTCTCTCTCTCTCTCTCTCTCTCTGTTATAGAGAAAAAACAGAAAGAATAAAGAAAAGGATAAAGAGGAAGAATTAATTAAAGGGTGACTATAGTAAAGGATTAATTTGAATTTGTTAATATATTGAGATGCAGGTAAAAAAAAAATAGAATATGTGTTTTCTATTTTTTTTTTTTCTGTTTTGAATACATTTATTTGAAAGTAGAATCCATCTTAAAACACACACACACACACACACACACACACACACACACACACACACACACACACACACACACACACACACACACACTACTCGCATTCATGTGTTCACTGCCTCCATAAGACTGACTAGAGAGAAGCCTCATTTCATCATCTTTTGCACCGTCTGACTGCGAAATTCCAGATGTCTTTCCTGACGTGAATCTGCGACTTAAGCTCTTTGGGTTACTGCGGTGGACCTGGGCAGTTGTACGTCTTCTGTGGAGGAGGAGGAGGAAGAAGAGGAAGAAGAGGTCCAATGTATTCAGTTCCATTTGTAAGTGAATTTTGTGCGATGTGATCTAAGGGACGCAAAAATGTTCACCACACGTCAGTTCTCTCAAGCGTCTGTCCTCTGCGCCCTGACAACCTCCAGCAGTCCACGTGTGAGTGTTACTGACGCTGAGTTTGTTGAGGGGAAGCATTAAGACTCGCCTCTCTCAATAATATCTTGCTTCACTATAGAAACAAAGGATAAGTGAAAGGAATCTTCGACCTACTTAAGTTTGTTGAAAGAAATCGTAATATGAATCATGGTTACGCTTGAACTGACTCGCCTCTCCTTGTTATCTTGCCTCACTACAGAAAAGAAAAGATAAGTAAAAATAATCTTCGTCTCATTTAAATTTATTCATGGGCGTGGGGGTCAGTAAGGTTAAGTTTGAATTGATTCTCCTCTTTCTACGTCTTACTTCGCTACAGAAACGAAAGGATAAGTGAGAGGAATCTTCGTCCCATTTAAGTTTGTTCCAGGAAGTCGTGATATGGATCAGCAAGGTTAGATGTGCACTGTCTCGCCTCTCCTCTCTACATCTTACACCACCGAAAGCATAAATGAGAGGAATCTTTGTCATATTTCAGTTTATTAATTGAAATCATACCACTCATCAATCTCTCCTCTGTGTCTCATTACAGGAACAAAAAGATAGAGATGAGAGGAATCTAAGCCCCATTTCAGCTTTTACAGGAAATACAGAAATAATACACAGACATGGACCCTACAACCTCAAGTCTCTGGGCTGAAAAAGGGAGAGGAAGACAGGGATATACAACACAGAGGAACCTTAGTCGCATTTCAGATACACGTTAATAAACAGAAAACACGTTAATAATACAGAGCTGAGAGACGGAGGGAGAGAAAGATAGATACAATAGTTAGCGCCCAGAAGACTCGTGACCAACCATCGCCATCCCTCACCTCTCGTTACAGATTTATCATTTTTTCGGGTGGATACAATATGGCGGGTCTGGTTTCACACTCGGATAATCTGCATATTGATAGACGTGGCGGGGAATCATGAATATTAGATCAGGCGGGCGATCCTGCAGGCGGAGGTGTGAATATCGTAGGTCCCGCTCAGCTCAGGAAAGTCTTAAGGAGATGGCTGGCTGGCTGGTTGGTTGGTTGGTTGGTCGGCTGGCTGGCTGGCTGGCTAGCTGGCTGGCTGGCTGGCTAGCTGGCTGGCTGGCTGGCTGGCTAGCTGGCTGGCTGGCTGGCTAGCTGGCTGGCTGGCTGGCTGGCTTGTGTCATGTCCTTCCTTTATAAAAGCCACGCCCTCAACTCGATTTTGTTTTGTTATATGATCCTATCGTTCCTTATTGCATGAATGAAGTCTGGCTAGTACGTATCATAACCATACATCCCTGTCAGCTGTACATGATACAAGACACATTTAAAGATCCAGCAAGTCTTGGTTCCCCTCCCCAGCCTTCACAATGACCCTGCCCAGTGACACTGACGGAGGGAAGCTGCGGCCCACAACTATCAGCCTTATCGCCTCCCTAACTTGCGCTAATTCGGCATTCAGGTGACAAGCGAGGCACGCATGGCAGCCGGCAGTACCCGCCAGCACGCCTAGCCAGCAGGGCCCCGGCCACACCTGAGAGAGGAATCAGCGAGCGTCGTGCAGTGTAATGAACCGCGTTGAGCCGCCACGCGTCGCTCACACTCTCCACAAGTCACGATTACATTGTCACTTCGCGTCTCTTTACATCCAACGGACACGGAAGAGGCAATGGAGTGGCGGCGCGCGGCGTGGCTACTCCACACCACCTCCCTTTCGCAGCGACGCCCTCGTTACTTAAGCTTTATGGGCGTGTGCCGGGGCCGCGTAGGGAGCACGTCCTCATCCGCGAGAGAATGGAGGCCATAGAGTTAAAATTTACGACGTGCGGGAGAAATTAGCTTCGCCTCGGTGCTGTCAACACACCCGAGGCTCCAGCTGGTGCGGGGCGCTGTGCCGGCCTGCGGGGATCGCGTCTGGCGCCAAAGGGAAAGAGCCGCCTGAAGGGACAGAAAGGGACGCCGCCCAGACAGGTATGGAGGCACAGGTTCACTTTATGGTGCCTGGAGGCGCGTGGTGCGGGCGAAGAACGTCGCCTGTGTTAGTATTACCATCACATTAACCCAAATACTGCCGCTTCTTGTCTGTCTGTTGCTGGTAGCGAGTGAGGGGAACGATAATGACAGTGAAGAAAGGCGCCGCTAACGACGACGACGACGACGACAACAACAACAACAACAACAACAACAACAACAACAACAACAATAATGATAACAATAATAATAACAACAATGATAATAATAATAATAATAATAATAATAATAATAATAATAATAATAATAATAATAATAATAATGATAATAATAATATGTAATGGTGAAAGTTTCCTTATCAACTTAAGGGATACTACTCGTGTAATGGCCCACGATGTAACAGGAGTGTGTGTGTGTGTGTGTGTGTGTGTGTGTGTGTGTGTGTGTGTGTGTGTGTGTGTGTGTGTGTGTGTGTGTGTGTGTGCCCTCTACCCTTTTTAACCACTTCCTCCCATTAACCTCCCTTTGCCTGCTTCACAGTTCTAGTCCTCCCCTTTACCGCATCACTCCACCACCACCTAGCACTACATTACTCCTCCCCTCCCTTCCTCCTCTCCCTCACTCCCCCACTCCCCTTTTGAGAATAGCGTGGGTTTCCTCTCACCACACGCACGAGGGCACACATCAACACCGGAGAGTAAAACAGCATTAATCCCTTCAGTACTGGGACACATTCTTACCTTGAGATTTGAGTACGATTAGACCATTTTATTATCAGGAAGGATCTATGGAGGTGAAAAGATTAATGGCTAGAGTCTCCACTATTTTAATCCCCCACATGTGTTTCTGAAGTTGCATAAAATCATCAATTAGTGAGCAGAATGAACACGGAAACGCGTCATGGTACTGATGGGGTTCAGATAAAAGTCATTCCGAGGTGAGAATTCTGAGTGGGACTTTGCAGTAGTTGTGATGGATATCTTCGTGTTAAATGCACATATCTTCTCTGTCCTAACACATGAACCACAAGCCTCTCTGGTAAACTTGAGAACTCCCTACCTGCTTCAGTATCTAACTTCCAATGACTCGACTTTATTTAAGGGGAAGGTTTCAAGAAATCTATCCTTTTTTTAGGCGGGGCAAACTCTCTCAGACCTGCAGGAAGACTGGTAAATAAGTGGGCCTTTTTTTTCTTTCTATGTTGCTCTTGGTTAGTTTTCCCCTATTACATAAAAAAAATATTTCAAGATGCTAACCGTACATCAATTGTCGTTCTCTACCGTGAGCACCATCGATATCGCGGCGCCAAAAAACTAAATCAATCAATTAATCAAATTTTGTACTTAGATTCAAAAAACATGTCAGAGCACGAGTCCACATTTTATCAGCGAATGAAGGAGAAATACGCCTTGGAACAGTGAAATAAAAGAAAACGAAGATAAAGCTACCGGATAGGAGCAGCGGGGAGCATGAGACAATTATATAGATACCCTATGATGAGTTACTGAGACCTGGAAACATTTAAGGAAGACAAAGAAAACGAAGATCACAGTTTTGAGAGGACAGGAAAGGATTGACGCGTGGATGCTGTGAGAATCTGAGGCTCGGAACAGTTAGGAAAAGCAAAGAAAACGAGGATTATACCTTCAAGGAGGATGACAAAAACAGAGGCATGGAATCATCAGGTAAAGAAAACGACGACCAAGGATGCTGATAGGAGGTGACTGGGAGTGATGGTGCTGACATAAAGGAGTCACAGGCCAGGTCAGAGTGCCTACAGGACCAGGGAGTGCCATATCATCTTTAGGGCCTCCTGTAAATCGCCCCCCTTAAGAAGTATCGCCCCCGTAACAACTAAGTTAAGACAGTTAAGCGTTAACTAATGGGTAGATTTCCTCGTTATTTCTAACCTCTCTCTCTCTCTCTCTCTCTCTCTCTCTCTCTCTCTCTCTCTCTCTCTCTCTGCTAACCCTTACCTCTAATTACTGTTTCTTCACCTTATTAAATCACAATCTTTTCATTTCCTCTCGTTATTTTGTGGCACCTCCCTTCCTCCGCTCCTCTCTTTCCTTCCTTCCTGTCTGTCCGTCTCCCTATCTCCATCTTCCCCCTCTTCTCGCCCCCTCCCCAGTGCCTACCCTCCCTCCATCGCGTGTTCATTCTCTTCACGCCGAACGATCAAAGAGAAATTACGCAGATGATCCTTTTTGCGTCTGCCACGATAATTCTCTTCTGTGGAAATCGAGTTCCTTTCACACGAGCACCCTTCTTCCTCTCTCTCTCTCTCTCTCTCTCTCTCTCTCTCTCTCTCTCTCTCTCTCTCTCTCTCTCTCTATTTATCTATCTTTCCCAATTTTGCTAGCAGATTTTTATATACCAACAATGCGAGAGAGAGAGAGAGAGAGAGAGAGAGAGAGAGAGAGATACTTTTTAGGGTACCTCCTATCTTAAAGCCCACCCGTTAGGAAACCGTTGCCCCGAGTGAGCAAGCCCAACCTACACTCAGACCGTGGACAGGATTCGAACCCGTGCGCTTGAGACCTCTAGGATCCCAAAGCACGCATGGTTCCACTGTACCACGGCGGCCCCCCAAATCCCCTTTAGCCCATAAATTCCCGTGAAAAGCCCACATGGTATAAAAAAAAAAAATAAAAAAATAAATAACCTGACTTCACACCTTCACCTACACACACACACACACACACACACACACACACACACACACCTGGACTCCTGTGATACATTTGAAGGTTCCTTACCTGTATAGTTTCCTGAGCAGTGTACTTCTTGGTCGCCTTTCCGGCCCCTGGGGCATCCATCCTGCACTGGACATCCTACGTGTCCTTATTCATCCCTCTGTGTCCACGAGGTAGTCACACCTGCAATGGAAACAAGTACAAACGTTTTATTTGATAGGGTTTTTTTATGCAAAAGAGACAACTGGCCAAGAGCAACAAAATAGGAAAACTAAAAAGGCCCACTGAGTTGCCAGTTGCCTTAAAAGACACGAGTTAACCAAAATTCAGGGACAAATGTCTTGATACCTCCCTCTTAAAAGAAGTCAAGTCGTTGGAAGATGGAAATACAGAAACAGGTAGGGAGTTTCAGAGTTTACCAGTGAAAGGTATGAATGATTGAGAGTACTGGTTGACCCTTGCGTTAGAGAGTTGGACAGTATAGGGATGAGAGGAAGAAGAAAGCTTTGTGCAGCGAGGTCGCAGGAGGAGAAGAGCCATGCAGTTAGCAAGATCAGTAGAGCAGTTAGCATGAAAATAGCGATAAAAGATAGAAAGAGATCCAACATTTCGGCGGTGAGAAAGAGGCTGAAGACAGTCAGCCAGAGGAGGGGAGTTGATGAGACGAAAAGCTTTTGATTCCACCCTATCTAAT
Organism: Portunus trituberculatus; assembly: GCF_017591435.1. Classification (NCBI taxonomy): domain Eukaryota; kingdom Metazoa; phylum Arthropoda; class Malacostraca; order Decapoda; family Portunidae; genus Portunus; species Portunus trituberculatus. Next base: position 7,683,214 of record NC_059284.1, read on the forward strand.
AAAACTGTGTGAATGGAACCGGACACCCCTCTCCAAACATATGAAAAATACTTAGTTCTTCAACACAAGTTTCCGTTTTCTTTCTTTTTTATCTCTTTTTCCATATTCATTACTTTTTTTATATATTTATCCATTTATATATCCATTTTCTATTTATGAAGTACACTTAAACACTTCACATTAACTTTCTTTTCTTTCCATATTTTTTTTTCTTTCTTTGATTCGTTACGCATTCATTCATTCAGTTATCTGCTAGTTTATTTATTTCATTTGTTTTTGTTTTTTGTATATGTGAAAGTGTTTGCGAAAAGGGCAAATCAGTGATGGAAAGAAGAAGAAGAAGAAGAAGAAGAAGAAGAAGAAGAAGAAGAAGAAGAAGAAGAAGAAGAAGAAGAAGAAGAAGAAGAAGGAAAAAGGAAGAGAAGAAGAAGAAGCAAAAAAAAAAGAAAATAGAACAAAAAGAAGAAACAAAAAGAAAAAGAAGAAGTGAAGTAATTATACAGTATTTTAGAAGACACTTTTTACTTCATTCTTCATCCTTAATCTTTTAATATACGAAGTGATCACGTTGCAGTGACGCACATCCCTCACGCCACTCCCCACACACGCGAGGAAGGAAGGATGAGCGGAGTAACATCTTATAAGGCACATCTCACCACCATTCCCTCACATGACCCAATGGAACACAAAGGAGAAACTAGTAAGAGCTTGCGACTAACAATAATTCAAGCCCGTCAGTATTGGAACGCATTTTTCAGCACGTGTTTTGGGTGTGAGTAGATTATATTTACATTAGGAAAGGGTCTATGAAGGTGAGAAGATTAAAGGTCAGAGTTTTCATCATTTTAATCCCCACATAAGTTTCTGAAGCTGTGTAAAATCACCAAATAGTAACCAGAATGAATATGAAAACGTGTCATGGTGGTGAAGGGGTTAACACAAAGGAAAAACTAGTAAGGGATTGAAACTGACAACACAATGAAATACAAGAAAAACTAATAGAGACTTGTAACTGACAACACGATGGAACACAAAGAAAAAACTAGTGAGGGGTGGGAACGGACAAAATCATGAGCTACAATGTGTATTTAAATGTAATGATATAAGTTACTAAGTTTTTTTTTTTTCCCGCCTAAACGAGTCTACAGTTCAAGGATTTACACAGATAGACAGAAATGAAAACAAAGACAAACAGACACACGAACAGACAGAAAAACAAAAACTATATAAATAAAAACACGGATAAAACAAAAGCAGACAATCGGAGAGACAAATAAACAAAAACAATATAACATAGAGAGAGAGAAAAAAACCATGCGAAATAGACAGAAACAAAGAAAAACGAGAAAACAGCGAAAAGAAAGGAAAGGAACAGATAAACCACTTTAGGATAGAAACACTTCCCTGTGCCACACCAGAGACAAGAGAGCCTTTGCTTCGTACCCTCTGCTGCCCTGAGTAACCTGAGGAGGGCGTGGCGAGGCGGGTAGAGGTCAGAAAGGAACCCAACTCTTGACATGACCTCGCTTCCCACGTGACTGGCTGCCTGTGACTCAATCTGGCGCCGCTACGGTATATAACTGTTGTTCGAGTTTTCATGTCGCATTTTTCCTCGTCTTATCTCGCGTGACAAGTTGCACCGTGGAGGGATAAAGGGAAAGTCTGGGTGGGTCTCTCTCTCTCTCTCTCTCTCTCTCTCTCTCTCTCTCTCTCTCTCTCTCTCTCTCTCTCTCTGATCATAAATAGCTTATCATAATCTTTTTTAAATAGGGATTCCTTCTTTTTCAGTCCACTTTGTACAACTTTTCTCCTCCTCCTTCCCTTCCTCCTCCTCCTTCTCCTCCTCCTCCTCCTCCTCCTCCTCCTCCTCCTCCCCCTCCTTTCTCTTCTCCTCGTCCTCCTCCTCCTCCTTCTCTTCCTCCTCCCCTTCCTTCTCTCTCTCCTCCTCCTCCTTTTTCTTCTCCTCCTCCTCCTCATCCTCTTTCTTCCTCCTCCTCTTACTCCTCCACATGCTCCTCCTCCTCCTCACCATCATC